>NC_060257.1:15861960-16107727 GCF_921293095.1 Ischnura elegans
TTTTAAATTTCTAGAAATATTATAGAAAACGGCCAAAAAATACCATTTTGTGGATTTCAAGATGGCAAAATTCAAACTCACTTTTGAAAAAATGGATTCATTTTTGGTAGAAAAAGTCTCCAAAATCATCCGTATTACTTGTTTTATGTAAGGCTAATTGTCAGTTATCCACATTCACCTCCAAGGAATGAGAATTTTTATACTGGTTTATTTTATCACACTGGTATGACTGAGATTATATGTACCAATGAAAATTTATGTAAGCCTTTTAAAATGATTTCAAAATAATGACCTAATTATTTCAAAATTATGTTAAAATGATTTTACCATTATGTTAATATGATTAGAAAATAATAATCAAATTATTTCAAAATTATTTTAAAATGTGTGTAAAATAATTTTGAAATTGATTTAAAATAATGTTCACATAATTATTTTTCTGTGAAATTAAAAAAAGGAACATTTTTGGCAAAAATAAGCCATTACTTCCTGCATATCCAAGAATATACTATCAACAAAATGAGATCAAATGGTACAAGACTTGAGCAATGCCTTATACATACATTATTTTAAAATCTTGAAAAAGTCATGAATTTAGCCATCTTATGATATTTTGATTTTAAAATCATTTGAAATAATTTTAAAATCATTTTTCAATATTCTTTTGCTACTTGGGATATTCCACAAAACTTTTATTATTAGCTGTCAACTAGTTTCGGCATTTATACCATCATTATCAAGACTAACAGAGCAGATAATGATGGTATAAACGTCGAAACTAGTTGACAGCTAATAATAAAAAGTTTTGTGGAATAGTACTGGGTTTTGTTTCACCATGAACATTTCACCGTTCCACCAAGTAACGCCCAAATCAGTTGATTTTATTCATAAAAGAAAATCCCATGATTCACAAGGAGACGACAAAAAATTACCAAGCTAATCCCCTGGATAAAGAGAGACTACAGAAAAATGAGCAATCTAGATATTACTGCAAAAAGACAACATTAAGTGAGACACTGGCTACTATATTAGCAGTGCTTGTTTGGCAGAGGCTGAGAAAGAAATTTGCCCTGACCCACGGAAGAGGGAATATAGGTATTTTAGCATCATTTTCTAATGCAAGAGTTTGAAATTTAACAAGAACACATACATTTTTGAAAAAAATTCCAAATGTTATCATGACTTGGCAATTTGTAGTGTAGAGTAATTGACTCGATGTGGTCATTCATTTGGACGCTAAATCGCAGTTCAATGCAACCACTTTGGTGGATGAGAGGGAAATTCAAGTTATAGATAAAAAAAAGTCTTCCCCATTCAGCCATTCTTTCATAAGTTTAAAATAAGAAAATGCCATAGTATCCACCCTCTCTGAATGAGTTGGTGATGTCATTAGAGCTCCAGAGCTGCTCATTGGCTGACATGATATTTAGAAGGGCATCTCCTAAACACAATATGTAAAAATAGGAAATAACATCTTAAAAACCAGTTTTTTTGGCTGGCTAGGCAACCATTATTGGGGAGAAGAATGTGTCTTAAACCGTACAAGGGCATGATAAGGGCCCCACTCTCCACCGTATTGTTTTAAAAAACTCATTTCCATTAGCTCCAAACATAATGATCTAAACTAAATATCATTCAGGAAAGGAGACAAGATATATTACTTCTGTAGGTCGGCTACTTGAACTGCATGACAAGTAATGTTTTTGGCCATAGCACAGCAATGGATTTCGACAAATATGTAAACAAAGAATAAGATTTGAGGCAACAATTAATATGTGTAAAATGAGAGTAATTTTGTGTGTACTTAGTGCAAGTTCATGTTTTATCAAGAGAATGTTAAGGTTATAGCTATAAGGAATGTTGGGAGACTTATAGCTTCATTCCTGGTGGGAGGGATAAAGTGATCTGCGAGGCTTTATTACACACTTTCACATCTAATTCATTGTTTCAAATAGCATCCGCACCGAACAGAGGAGAAAATATTCTTGATTTATTAGCGACAAATATACCACATCAGGTAATAAACGTTGGCACTGTCGAAGGAATAAGTGACCATAGGGTAGTAACTGCAAAGTTTTCTCTAAATACCGCTGTAAACTTTAAAAAAGAGCGTAAAGTTTTCATTTTTAAAAGAGCTAATTTTGATGGGTTTAAGAGTCATATGAAAAATGCTTTCCCCGAGTTTCAAGAATCAGTATTAAAGTTAAATGTAGAGAATACTTGGAAAGCTTTTCTTTCGCTCGTAACTTCGGGAATAAATAGCTACATCCCTAGTAAAATAGTAAAAGAAGGCAGCGAACCGAGATGGTACGACGCGGAAGTGAGAAAATCATTGAGGCGACAGAGAGCGTGTCATGCTAAAATGAAAAAAGTCAGCACGGATTTATCCGCTAATGAACGCGAGCTAATAATTAAAAAATATAGGATGACTAAAGCCGCCACGAAGGAAGCGTTCAGGAATGCGTTCACGAATTTTAAAAGAAAAACACTAGTAGAGCAGTTACAGGATAACCCAAAAGCATTTTGGTCATATGTTAGGGAAGTTCAAGGTAAACGATCTACCGTATGTTCGCTGAGAAACGACAATGGAGATGTGTTGACAAGCAGTTACGATAAAGCCAATTTATTAAATTCCTACTTTAAGAGCGTGTTCACGGAGCCTTCCGAAAACTCACCCGAGACCGATGACAATCCCTGTCTACATAAGATGCCAGCTATTGACATTAGTACGCTCGGAATAGAAAATATATTGAAATCGCTTAGTCCAAATAAATCACCTGGTCCAGACGAAATCCCTTCTCGCGTATATAAAGAACTAGCCTCAGAACTTGCCCCCTACTTGCAGTTAATATTCAGTAAATCCATCAAGCAACACGAAGTACCTAATGACTGGAAAATCGCTAATGTAACGCCTATATTTAAAAGTGGAGACAAGGAACAGCCATCTAATTACAGACCGATATCTTTAACGTCCATCTCTTGCAAAGTCCTTGAACACATCGTAGTCAGCTCGGTAATGAAACACCTAGACGCGCAAAACTTATTAATGGGAAATCAACATGGATTCAGGAAAAGCAGATCTTGCGAAACTCAGTTAGCGCTTTTCGCCCACGATATTTTAGTCTCCGGGGAAGACAACATTCCAGTAGACGCGATTTTTCTTGATTTCAAAAAGGCATTTGATAAAGTACCCCACGGAAAGTTAATATTAAAACTGAAATCTTATGGTCTAGACGAAGATGTCATTTCCTGGATTAGAGAATTTTTGAGCGACCGCGTCCAAAGAGTAGTATTAGACGGTGCAGTCTCCAATGAGGTTAGAGTGACTTCTGGCGTTCCTCAGGGTAGTGTCATTGGCCCACTCCTATTCCTTCTTTATATAAACGACATTGGCGAAGTAGTGCAGAGTAAGTTACGATTATTTGCAGACGACGCTGTAGTTTACAGAGAAATTCGTTCCAGCAAAGATATAGATGAACTAACGAATGACCTTGCTGCTATCCAAGCTTGGTGCGATGCTTGGCAGTTAGAATTAAATTTGGAAAAATGCGTCGTAATGAATTTCTGGAAGAAGAATAACTCCCTACAGCGTAACTATGTCATTCGGGGCGCGCAGTTAAAGGCAGTTGAATCTGTGAAATATCTAGGGGTTAGACTCAATAATGATCTATCGTGGAATAAACATATTCGAGAAATAACCGGTCAAGCTAATCGTAAAATGGGTTTTGTTAAAAGAATATTAGGAAAGTGCGACGACAAAGTGAGAGAAATTAGCTACTTTTCCCTCGTTAGACCACATTTGGAATACGCTGCCAGTGTTTGGGACCCTCATGAAAAAGGCTTAATAACAGAGTTAGAACGCGTGCAAAGAAGAGCTGCCAGGTATGTGAAAGGTCGTTACGATAGTCTTGTTAGTGTAACTGACCTCTTACATAAACTCGGATGGGAATCTCTGTCGGACCGTAGATTGAAAAATAGACTAAACCTTTTAGATAAATTCAAGAGCAGTGTCTTTTCTGACGAAGTTAACCATATCTTGCGGACGCCAACGTACTACGGAAGATCAGATCATATAAATAAAATAAGAGAGATAGATTGCAGAACAGACAGATTCCGAATGTCATTTTTTCCACGATCAATAAGAGATTATAACGGCAGCAATGGAGCGCGTAAATAGATTGCATGACTTGTAGTGTAGCCTACTAACCTATGTAAAACTTACTGCATGTTTCTGAATTTCTATTCTATATTCTATTTCTAACAGCATATAGTAGTATAATTTGTTATTATACGGGACGTTTCTTGGACGGTGTGGTGTGCATGTGGGAGTCCAAATGCATGCTGCATGCTGGTGATTGATCACCCCCTGCCAAACACCCTAGAGGTGGCTCGCAGGGTAATTTGTAGATGTAGATGTAGATGTTATTTGATTAGGCAAAGGAGCGCAAGGAAGTTTCCCCGAGGAATGAATTTGCGCTATATCGAAATTGTGTTAAGCGAGGCCTGGGTTTACACTAATTATCCAATGGTGGGTCGACCTTCTACAGAAGAATTGAAAGATTTTCCTTCTCCATAGGAAAATCTGCCCCTACCGTATATAGGTATGTACATCGAATTATGGTTTCACTACGTCCCCCAAATGACAGTGCAGGATTTCCCTATCCCATTCTTTCCATCCTTATCCTCACCCCTGAGGTGTCGGCGGGCTCCTTATTGTGGTGGCTCTTCCTTCCTTTTCTTCCTTCCCCTTTGCACCCCTCCCGAGGATGACTCGGCATATAAGTTTTGGCTCTTGATTCCTGACCCTCATGTATTCTACCCTTCTAAGGGCAGACGTGCACTAGGGCAACCACGGCCATGACCACGACAGATCTTTGTCGCACACCTTCCGACCAGAGCACAACCACGACCACACCTACGATTTTAGTTGAAAGATGGATGTCGAAGGGGCTGTCCACTTGCTCAGTCAGCATGGTCGGGTGGGAGTGAAGGCGGAGGCAGTGCGTGGCACACCATTACAATGAGTGTTATTTCTGGCTGCAACGACCGCTGAGTCGGGAACGACCAAACTCAAAAATTTAGGTCGGACGACTCAGGTCGGACCAATGAGTCGCACTTGGCCTAGTGCCGTCGCTCCATTTGTTGCAATGCTAAAACTGGTCGTGTAAAACAGGTCGTGGTCACGCTAGTGCGTGCCTGCCCTAAGGACACACCCACACTCTGACACCAGTAAGGGAGATTCAGTTCCAAAGCATTAATTAAAACTCTGCAATATCTATACAATTGATTGATTGAAACTGTTTTCATTTCCCAGGGACTACATCGCAGTTGCTCACCCACCGGCCTTTGGACGTGGGGCGTACTGGATTCCAGGACTGGAGTTTTGTGTCAGTTCACTTCTGGGATGAAAATCCAAACGGAGTTTGGAAAATCATAATTTCCTCAAGCTCCAATACAAGAGGTTCACTAAAAAATGCCAGCATAACTTTCTATGGAGCATATTATGCATGAATAATTAATTGTTGCAGAAAAGTAAAACCAGCAAAATGGTGTAATGCAGGCATGAAAATGTTATAAATAAACAGTACTTTTTGTATACAAGGTCATACATTTACTTATTCATACCTGTGATTCAAATGACAACAGAAAATATATATTTTTTTAAATAGATACTATGACAAGAGATGTAACTCCAGTGTTTGTGTTAGTACATCGAATCCATTGAATGCACTACCAGATACATCCCCCAATCCCAAGGCGGCGGTCGAAAGTCACAGGTAGAGTGAATAAAATTAGCACAACATATTTACACTCTTTGATATTTCACTGGAAATTGCGGTCACCTTTGAGAATGTCCAAAGAATCCAAGAAGTTATTTACAGGATCAATTATGTTGAGTAGGTTTACATGCTACAGGATGGCAAATTTACAGGGGTGTAGGACAGCTAAAGCAACAGTGTTGATGCCCTAAACCCTCCACTTGTTCAGAATGATTTCACCAGATCTCACATGAAACAACCAGTTTTAGCCCAGCTTCCTACTTTCTCAATGACTACTTACATTTAATCTGATAGTCAGCTGGAGAACTTAATTAAACTCTTTGAGTTTACCAGCAAGTGAATGTAAATTTCTGCCTTATACCTAGTAAGGTTACAAAGTGACCCCTAACGAACCATTTACGGAAGCACATAATTAAAACTTAACAAGTGTCATTCATTAGTCTTCATTTATTTTTAGCTCACCACACTTGGTTCTTGTATGTTTGATCAATCAGAAAATCCTCCAACAACGCAAAAGCCACCTTCGGCTGGTCGGTAGGTACCATGTGTCCACTGTTTCGAACAAGCACCTCTGTCAAAGTCCCTGCAGTCTTGGAATAGCCAGCCAAAAACTCACCAACCATCCACTTTTCTCGCTTGGCCTCCAAATACTCCTCCGACCCCTTCCAATTGAGTGCCCTGAGGAATTCAACCGTCAAGGGATAAGGGACAGCTATGTCCAGCTGGCCATTGTATACCAGCACCTTGTATCCAGCATCCAAGAGCTCTTCCACCCAGGGCTTCACAGATTGCATCACGTCGGCCATCAAGTAACGTTCCACGATCCCACTTCCACCATCAAATGGGCGGTTGCCAACGTGAACGGCCTTTCTGAATTCCAGGCTCTGGACAAACACACC
The DNA here is from genome assembly GCF_921293095.1 of Ischnura elegans. Classification (NCBI taxonomy): domain Eukaryota; kingdom Metazoa; phylum Arthropoda; class Insecta; order Odonata; family Coenagrionidae; genus Ischnura; species Ischnura elegans. The sequence continues at coordinate 15,868,640 of NC_060257.1, forward strand.
AAGGTCACCAAAGGTCGACTCTTCATGATCATGCAAGTAATTGTACGCAAAAGTGAAACCAGTGACATTGTAGAAGTATGATTTATAAGGGCTCAGGTCCGAATCCATTGTCTCATCCATCACCTGCAAGAAACCATAATAATAAGACTTCTTTATCCAGCAATCAAGTCGTTAAAAATTTTTCACTGATGTAGTACATGTCAGGTTAAGAAACTTAACCGCATACCTGCAGAGACTTTAGGACAGATTTCAAACTTAATTTTTAAAACTCATCAATCATTTCATTATTTCAGATACCTTATATAGATTAGTCCTGAATGCAAATAGAATTTTTTAAGCCTTAATCTCAGCTGGCAGTTTACTGAAAAGAAGGCGTATAAAATTTGGACCAGCACCTATACTCATAATACATACAAATAAGATGTGCTGTTGATCATTCTGTCAAGTAGAATAATGGTGAATGTCACACTTCTTGGCATACTACTGAGATAGATTTATTTTCATGTTTATGAGTACGTACATGAAAAATGTATGCATATGACACTGGTAGTACATCAAACTTTTCGAACAAAAACAGTGTGTCTAATATATCTAATTCATTAGCATGCTGAGCATAAATTATGTGCTAAAGCACTGATGTGTTAGTTCTAGCAGATTTGAAAATTTATACTTATGCCCAGAAATTTGGCAATTTGTAGCTGTGGGGTCGCCTTCCCACCAATTACAATTGAAAGTACTTTTCCTACTTGCTTCACTTTTATTCGCAAAGTATATTACTTGGTACTTTCCTATACATATGTATTTAAATCTAGAAGAGTATGATGACCCTTCAATGTTAAATTAGAGAAAAACTGAGGTTAAAATACCAGATTCATTTTTTGATGGCTCAGTTTTTCACGAAGCTTCCACATCTTCCAAATCTTTTTTGTGGCCTTTATATTTTAGGGCATTCCACATAAAAAAATCACCTTGAATGCAGCAATCCAATCATTCTCTCGCATGTATTTCAGAGCCAATTCTTCCTTCCCCTTGAAGTAAAGTCTAGCTTTCTCATCTACTAGACCAATCTGATACATGTAATCGCCAGGGTTCATCATTCGCTCAGGATCGCAATATCCATTGCCCATGGCAAGGCCTGAAAATAGAATGAAATTTCGGATAAACCAACCTGGAGGGTGAGGTATAATGGTTAGATAACCAGAGATCCTTAGGAAGAGAGAATCAGAGGTAAATTAAAGATCAGGGCAGGGAGACCCACCCTATTACTCCTAGAAAAATTGAAAAGTACGCAATCTTTAAGGTTGATCTCCAAGCCTGAAAGCATTTATTTCACCAGCTTAACACACATAATAGAAAAATAACTGACAAATACCAAAAATATCACTCGTCTATGAATATCAGACCCCACACACATTACAGCTAAAAGGTTTTGCATACGTACCACCAAAGCGCAGCAGAGAGTAACGAACAAAACAATGATTTTTATCTACCCCTAGGGAGAAGTCTCATACTTATAGCATTGATGCAATATTCTTGAAACCTTTAGTTATTGGAAATGAAAGCATCAATGCAACAAAGGGATGAAAATGATATGGCTAAAAGAAAATTAAAATCAAAGGAAAGATTCCATTCAAGGAAATTATTGTGGACTAGCTATCAATGTGCCTTTACAGATTCACCTACAAGTGAACATTATACCAAAAAATTCCACAGAGGATGAAACATTTGCCTGGACTAGGTTCTGAAGCCATATCCCCTAAATTGCAACAGGTTCTACCCCTTGAACTACATAGACATCTTCTTCCTGAATAGAGGTTTCTTGCCCAAAGAGGACAAAATAGATAATATAGATTTTAATACTGGACATGGAATGCCACAGTACAGCATACCTGTGCTCTTAGTGTCACAGTCCAGAGCCTAAAGCCAGAATTAAATCTTAATAATCAATTTTATTGAATTCGTTTTTCCACCGAACCATAAAGGACTTTAATAAACACTAGTCCCAACTTCGTTAGTGCACTTCATTTTTTAAATCTGTAAACTGCTGGTGTCCCAACACCCCCTGCCACACAACTTTTAGGTGGCTTGCAGGGTATTATGTAGATGTAGATGAAGATATAAAAATGTATCCACAGAATAAAAGGTGTTCAACAATAAAAAAATAAAAATAAATAACAAAAATAATACTGAAACATCCTTCATTTAAACCAGAAAAAATTAGTTTACAAAATGGAAGTTAGCCACCCCAGGTAGTCTTGCAAAGCACATCCCAAACTCACCAACTTTCACTAGGAAGCCTGAGAAATCTAGTTCACTAAGTGTGGCTGTGCTTGACTGCTCACTTGCCTTGAGCCCACAGTCAACTGCCGAGTATGAATAGATTCAGCTGAATTGGCAGCAGCTGGGGCATTCGCTAACAAATATGCTCTGCTCTAATCTGTTAATATAGGAGGAGCATTCTGAGGAAAGTTCCAAAAGTTCCAGTTCTGCAAAAAGTGAGGCATAATTTCTCAGGTAGCTGAGTGAGTATGACTGTGCTTGACAGCTCTTCATTGACCGTAGCCAAATTCAACTGCAGGTTTATGATTACTCCACCAGAGTGCAAGCTCTTCGGCCACTTTTTCAAAAACGTACCATGGGAAATGGCTCATGAGCCATTTCCCATGGTACGTTTACTGATCGGTATACTGCTTCTGCAGAATATCGGTATTCTGCAGAAGCAGTATACCGATCGTGGCCTAGTACGGTAGCTATTTTGCAGGCCTCCAACGCCACGACATTGGATTACTTGTCATGTTAAATTAAGGCAAGGCCAGATTACAGAGATTAAATACAAGCAATTAATAAAGAACTCACCCATTAAGTTGATTTTGAAAGGTGCTGTTTGAATATTTGAATGGATGGTATATGCCAATGCCGGTACATATTTTCCTGAAAGAAAGAAATGACCTCTTGATGAGACCATAAAAATTCACTCAAAACTATACGACATTTCAAACATCATCTACCATTTCACCTGCATATGACTCTCCAGTTAAATAAAAATCATTTCTTTGCAGCTCAGGGAATAACTGGAAAAACTGGATTATTCCATTGTACAGATCCTTCCCAACAGTAGTTTCATTGGTGGCATATCCGTGGTCACTCTCTGTGAAGCTATAGCCTGCAAAAATTTGAACATGTACATTTTCCATTCCATAAGTTGACGAGAAAATTAAGAGTAATTTCAAGGAGAAGTTTACCACACCAACTAATGACAACAGGAATTGAATTGTGATTTAAATTCTTAGTGAACTCATTGTTGATTTTGACTTCAGAAATTACTGTTACTGGTCTCAAATATATATAGCAATCCCAATTCAAATTCCAATTTTTCTGCCTTCAGAACATGAACTTTACCCAATCTGTGACAAAATCATTAGAGTGACATAGAATTGATTGAAAACATTTAAAGGTGTACCCAATGTGTCAAGCATGATGATGAAAGAGGTGGCTAAAATTAAGGAGGTCAAAATTGACCTAATATTTATGTGGTTTGTGAAATGTTGAATGATTCCAGCATGCTAGCATAAAATGCAGATTTGCCATTTGTCATCTCTCATCAAATTAGATGATTTGAACAGGATGGTTGACATTTGTTAGACTTAATGACCCCCCTTCTCCACAAAATAAATTAAATTTCTGGCTATATTCTTAGTTTAAGTCGCTAGGTTTGCTGGGGATATGAATAGTCACTAATATCTTGATAGAGGATTATCTAGTTTGCCAACAAGGTACCACCCTCCATGCTTTTAAATCTATTTGAAAAAAATGGCCAATACTGTCACTAATGATAGAGGAATTTCACATGGAATCAGCAATAATTGTAATGGTCCAAGAGGGCCGTTAATTAAAATATATTTTCATGATGATATTAACCCTCTTTGAGTCAAATACTTAGAGGGGAAATAGCAAGAAATAAAAAGGATATTTAAATAAACTGTAACATCTTCAAGAAAACATTTCTGTTATACGTCATTTTTTGGTACATCAATATGCTATTTTTTTAAATTTTTTTCTTTTTTAATTAATTTATATGCATAGAACACCTGAATTTGATTCAAGAGTTTAGTTGCTGCATAAATCAAGAGTTTTGGCTCGTGGCACTAAAAAGTTTGACCACTGATTACATAGTTTTCAATGCTATCATGTAGTTGTTAGTGCAAATACTTGACTGCAAATATTGGAAATATATGGCTTATTCTGAGCTAATCGCCTTGCCACAGGAATTTTGATTAATTGCAGCTTGAAATGCAAAAAATTGCTAAAATGAATCCCCAAAATAAATAAACCTACGGTATTATTTTCTGATTAGTAATTTAACCTTTTGTCGAGCACAATGGATCTAATTGGGCACAGCACAAGTGTTTTTTTCGTTTCTCCATGCCACAAGGCAGCATAGACCCTTGTCACTTACAGTAGCTGTTTGTTTTGACATGCTCTGTGCAGCCTTTTGCTTTTCGCATATATGCCAACAGATCAGTGGCGGATTATTTAGCATTATTAAGCAAAATAATGGCACAATAAAGCAAACTAAAAGCATTATTAGATAAATAAGATAAGAAGATAAAAAAACACTGATCTTATAGAATTCATATTCTAAAATACATAACATAAAATTGTACTTAATAGCCTAAAGGGCACGTTGAATCGCACCTTGCTGGATCAGTCCGGGGCCGTAAGACAATGAGTAAAGGGGTACATATATACAGTAGACTCGTTATTACGAAGTTCACGGGACCGAAAAACCACAGGTTCGTAATAAGATGATGTTCGGTTGCCTACCGAACCCGGTTGGCTACAGATGATGTTCAGTTGCCTACTGTACCCGGTTGGTTGCAGATGATGTTCGGTTGCCTACCGAACCCGGTTGGCTACAGATGATGTTCGGTTGCCTACCGAACCCGGTTGGCTACAGATGATGTTCACTTGCCTACTGTACCCGGTTGGCTGCAGATGATGTTCGGTTGCCTACCGAACCCGGTTGGCTACAGATGATGTTCCGTTGCCTACTGTACCCGGTTGGTAGCAGATGATGTTCGGTTGCCTACCAAACCCGGTTGGCTACAGATGATGTTCGGTTGCCAACCGAACCTGATTGGCTACAGATGATGTTCGGTTGCCTACTGAACCCGGTTGGCTACAGATGATGTTCAGTTGCCTACTGAACCCGGTTGGCTACAGATGATGTTCGGTTGCCTACCGAACCCGGTTGGCTACAGATGATGTTCAGTTGCCTACTGTACCCGGTTGGTTGCAGATGATGTTCGGTTGCCTACCGATCCCAGTTGGCTACAGATGATGTTCGGTTGCCTACCGAACCCGGTTGGCTACAGATGATGTTCGGTTGCCTACCGAACCCGGTTGGCTACAGATGATATTCGGTTGCCTACTTAACCCAGTTGGTTACAGATGATGTTCGATTGCCTACCGAACCCGGTTGGTTACAGATGATGTTCAGTTGCCTACTGTACCCGGTTGGTTGCAGATGATGTTCGGTTGCCTACCGAACCCGGTTGGCTACAGATGATGTTCGGTTGCTTACTGAACCCGGTTGGCTACAGATGATGTTCGGTTGCCTACCGAACCCGGTTGGTTACAGATGATGTTCGGTTGCCTACTGAACCCGTTTGGCTACAGATGATGTTCAGTTGCCTACTGTACCCGGTTGGTTGCAGACGATGTTCGGTTGCCTACCGAACCCGGTTGGCTACAGATGATGTTCAGTTGCCTACTGAACCCGGTTGGTTACAGATGATGTTCGGTTGCCTACCGAACCCGGTTGGCTACAGATGATGTTCGGTTGCCTACCGAACCCGGTTGGCTACAGATGATGTTCGGTTGCCTACCGATCCCAGTTGGCTACAGATGATGTTCGGTTGCCTACTGAACCCGGTTGGCTACAGATGATGTTCGGTTGCCTACCGAACCCGGTTGGCTACAGATGATATTCGGTTGCCTACTTAACCCAGTTGGTTACAGATGATGTTCGATTGCCTACCGAACCCGGTTGGTTACAGATGATGTTCGGTTGTCTACCAAACCCGGTTGGCTACAGATGATGTTCGGTTGCCTACCGAACCCGGTTGGCTACAGATGATGTTCGGTTGCCTACCGAAGCCGGTTGGCTACAGATGATATTCGGTTGCCTACTTAACCCAGTTGGTAACAGATGATGTTCGATTGCCTACCGAACCCGGTTGGTTACAGATGATGTTCGGTTGCCTACTGAACCCGTTTGGCTACAGATGATGTTCAGTTGCCTACTGTACCCGGTTGGTTGCAGACGATGTTCGGTTGCCTACCGAACCCGGTTGGCTACAGATGATGTTCAGTTGCCTACTGAACCCGGTTGGTTACAGATGATGTTTGGTTGCCTACCGAACCCGGTTGGCTACAGATGATGTTCGGTTGCCTACCGAACCCGGTTGGCTACAGATGATGTTCGGTTGCCTACCGAACCCGGTTGGCTACAGATGATGTTCAGTTGCCTACTGTACCCGGTTGGTTGCAGATGATGTTCGGTTGCCTACCGAACCCGGTTGGCTACAGATGATGTTCGGTGGCCTACCGAACCTGGTTGGTTACAGATGATGTTCGATTGCCTACCGAACCCGGTTGGTTACAGATGGGGTTTGGTTGCCTACCGAACCCGGTAGGATGTTTCAAAAAGCATATAGCCTACCAAAACCGGTAGGAAAAATTTCCAGCTGGGATAGCTATTAATATTTTGTGCACTCATGGTTTTGAAAGTGGTGCAATTGCATTGGTGGATTAAAAGGAGCCTTCCTACCTTACACCTTGCCAAATGCATATTTTTTATGCAGCTATATTCATTGATGCGTTGATTTGGAATTCAGAATAAAGTTGTTGATTGCTTAATTATGTGCGACAAATATCAATTTGACATCAGATTCTGAAGTCCTTTTCATATCATATTATAGTCAGGTAAGATATCCTTTTATTGTCAGTTTTGTATACTTATGACATCGGCTTGTTAAGTCCTTTTTATATCATATTATAGTCAGGTAAGATATCCTTTTATTGTCAGTTTTATATCACTTTGACATCGGCTTCTTAAGTCCTTTTTATATCTTACTATAGTCAGGTAAGATATTCTTTTATAGTCAGCCATATATCACTTTGTTATCGCCAGCATACATATCTTATATATCGGCAAATGTTATAATTTTTTACCAAATGCCGATATCGGCAGTCGATATCATTTTGACTAATAAGTGATTTTTAATGATGTAAAAGTGATATCAAGCTGATATCAGTATGCTGCTGGGGTGATCTAGCGGGGCGTGCGATGCATCCAGAGCCGAAAAAATAGTTCCCCGCGGTGACGACGAACGGGCGAAACGCTGAACAGTTCCTAAATTCACATTGGATTCAATTATACCGTGTTCACATTTTGATCACAGTGAGAGTTTCCTAGCGCCACACCGCGTAGTATCGGCCAAATCGAAAGGCATCAAATTCAAAATTTGAAAATTTTGAATGCTAGTATCTCTGAAAATTTGTAAATCGAATGTGCATAGGAAGAGGACTGACTGTACATCCAATTTCCGAACAGTTATGAGTGGGTCACCATGACTACACAGGAATGAAGCTAGTTACATGATGTTACGTGTAAACTGAATAAAAAACCATAATTGACGCTCTTAGGCACAGTACACGAGAAGAACTTAGACGTGGCGCGGTTATTAAAACTTAAGTGTAGTGAATATCCACCTAAATGCCGTAACTTATGCATGGAACTTCATAATAAAGTTCATTTTGTAACCGCCGGGACCGGGACTGAGGTTCGTAATTTCGTAAAAACGTTTTTTTTTACTTTAGCTTGAATAGGCTTTTCGTCGGGACCAACGATTTGCTTCGTAAAAACGAGAACTTCGTAATAACGTTGTTCGTATTAACGAGAGTCTACTGTACATAGCAAATAAGACATCATTATTAAGTGTTTTTTTACACAAATAATGGTGATGTATTTTAACATCTGTGCCTGTCAAGCACATTGCACCTGAACTCAGTAATTCCAATATCGTACCTGACAGTTCAAGGTTAAGCATGCAATATGTTCCTCCAACTATTTCAGAACTCAGACAGACCAATTTCAGCTGAAACTTACCAGTTCCAACAGGATTATCAATATATATCAGAGAATATGATTTGGTCCATGAATAATCCCTCAGCTTCAACGTTGCATTGTCTTTCTCTATGAAAAATGGGCCATTCTCCGTAAACAGCCCAAACAATGAAGAGGCTCCTGGCCCTCCTTGAAGCCATAGAATCACTGGAGCCTTACTGACGTCAACCTGAAACAACAATTGCACACTAACACTGATTATGAATGAATCCTCTAGAATGCAAAGAAAGAAACTTTATACTAAACACAAAGGGAAATTAGATGATATTTCCCCACATTGGTAAAACTTTTCAATGCATCTGATTTCCAAAATCCAGTCTCCAGAGCACATTGAGAGTATGATGGAAGAACAGTCCACATATTTCTAAAGTGAATAAAATGCAACCTCTAACAAGATAGTGCGGGACTAGTATGGGTAAAATGGGATGTGTACTAAATATCTCATTCATGAAAGGGAAAGTTTGTGGCATTAAGATAAGAAGGGCCAGAAATGGCAGGTAAGAAGAGATGGTTGGAGATTTTTGCATTATATTTCCTGAAGTCACCACTACACCCGTACATACACATTTCCTGCAGCTGAAGGGTAAAACTCAATCAAAATCAAAAATTTTTAAACTGTGGTGTACGAGACCTTTCAAATTCAATAATGTTCTGAACTAAAGCACACACAAAAATAATTGAGCCAGGCGAGATATAGTGGTAGAACATCCTGAGTTAACAAAAAAATATGACACTTTTCCACAAGTTTATTGTATACCATATAATATCTTTCCACAGTCAGATCAGAGTACTAGAAAATGACCTAACGGTCTAAATACATTGTACGATATGCCGGGGATGAGGACCCCGGATGGGCCCTCAGAAGCACTGGCACAGCGAGGGGGGGGGTTTTGGGGGATAAACCCCCCCCCCCCCCCCAGAGCTCAGAGAAATTTTAAGTTTAATCCATTTAACTTAATTGGATTGATATTACTGAAAGAATAGTGTTAGGATTAATAAAATATCCCTCAGAAAGCCGTAAAACTCACCATTTTCAACCATTTATCTTAAAATTCCGTAATTTATTAATCTCGCACCTACCGTTTATCCTGGTGAGTATTCCATACCCCCACACACCCCAGTGTTAGTTGCACCTAAAACCCCCCTCAGCCTTAATTCCTAGCTGCCCCCCTGCTCAGAAGGACACAATCACCAGGGTCAGGAACCAAGTACCTCAACTTATCCTAGTCATCCTATCCTATGCCTAGTCATCCTGGGGAGGGGTTTGGTGGGGAAGGAACAAAAGGAAAGAAGCGCTGCCTCAAAAGGGAGCACATCAAGGTGTTCAGGGTGAGGATAGGGTTGGAAGGGAGGGGATGGGGAATATCCACACCATCACCAGGGCTATGTGGGCCATGACTAGCGGTACCATAATTTAATGTTTCAACGAATAGGAAAAATTTTCCTGTGGAGAAGAAAAATCCTACCATTTTCTAAGGATGACACGCAATGAACTTATGGAAAAGTTTTCTTTAACTCTCTTTGTTAACTAAAGTATACATGTTCAATAGGGTGGTTTCATATTATTTTTTTATTGCCTAAATCGAAAGATTGTTACTCCTGGAGTGCGCATTTCACGCTCTTAGCTTTTCGAATGACGATATCTAATACCACACACATCAGGTATAGTCGCGCTTAAAACCCCCCTAGCCTTAATTCCTAGCTGTGCCCCTCATTTGGGGGGAACTTCATTCAATTTCTGTGAAGATGTCTAGGCTAAAAGGATAAAATAAGCATGTATCCCAATAAGGTGATTTCCTATTATTTTTTTAATGCCTAAATCGAAAGATTATTACTCCTGGAGTACGTATTTCACGCTTTTAGATTTTTAAATGACAATATCTATTTTTCCCGATTGAATGAAAAGTGAAAATTTTCAAGCACGCGAAAACGCTACGGCTAAGTAATAATGCTGGGAAAAGCCCATGTGACATCATTTTGGTTCCAGCTGCCACCATGTGAGGCCGCCTTGGTGCGAGGCTGTGATGCAGGCTGGTAGCAGGTGGCGGAGTGCCCTGCTAGCTGGTAGCGCTTGGCTTAAATAAGGATTATTAATACCTTATCAAACGAAGAAAACTTTCCGACCTTAGTCAGTTTTAATAGGTGATTATTAAGAGATGTTTCCCTGAGCTCTGTGCCTTGTGCACGCATTGGATGCGTAATCTCAGACGACGTAAAACTCCTATCTACTCATATAGAAACTAGGTCCCTGTGACGTCACGTTGAGTGGCATCGCATGGGCGCCAATCTGTCCTTTTTCAAATGAGGATAAATTTGACCCTTGCCATTCGTCTAAACTAGTATTTCTAAAACCAAATAATTTGTATATTATGAATACACTAATTGTGGGAAACGAAACGCAATCAATGCCTTTCGTTTTCTTTGATGAAGGAAACTACCCTATTAGCACCATTTGCAGTCATGGGCTGGGTTGCCATTGATACTGAGGTCAAATAAATTACGAGGACCAGCTATGGGGGAAGGCAAGTGAGGGGAGGGAAAGCCAAAAGATGTGAGTAGATGCCTTTTGGGCAGGTTGGAAGGGGGAGGGATAGAAGACGAAAGGCAGGCTCGCAAACAATCACAGCTGTGACGTTAATACAAATGATTCGATACACTGAAACAAATACCTGATTGCCCTGGCAACAATGAAGAAGGCTTGCAACACTGCTGGAGTATGTTTACAGGTGTTCTTTGGGGTTTTCATAGCATTTATTGACATTCTTTCACGTTTATCTGTGTTTCCCTATCTGTTCTTGCACCTTCGTAAACGCTATTCTGACCACACAGTTCAGAAATGATCTGGGAACACGGTAGAATGCCTTCCATAAGTGTTTGCTTTTCTGTTAGGATTTTCCTGTTAACAAATCTTCCTTATTTTTAAATGCCTCAACATTCTGAATAGACACAGTAAGTAATGATAAAAGGACGATGATTTTGTTAGCAAAGAAGGGATTTTTGAACGGGGCAGAGTTTGCTGATGAAAAGATGGTCATGCCAGAAAGTAAATAAAAGACTAAAGCCATGAGAAAATGGAAAGGAGACTTAGTTGACTTCCACTGATTTATTTCGAAGTCAACGAAGTCTCCTTTTCATTTTTGAATACCACATAGTTGAGCCTAACACCATTGAACGAATAAAGCCATTAGTCAGATGTGGAGTGGAGCACTTTATGGCTCACAAAATAAATGCTAAGGAAGGAAGAAAATACACGATTTGGGCAACTCTCCTCATCGATCCCTCCATCTCCTTCTGACGCTTTGACAACCAAAAAACTGATGAGTCAGGGGTATGTGTTTCGCATAAAATACTTTGGACTTGTACGGCGTGAGTTTCCAACGGACGTTAACTATACTTAAAGTTCAGTGGCTATCTGATTTAAACAATGGTTTGTTCACTTTATGGACCCCGAAAGCGCATATTCGGTGCCGATTACTTAAAAGAGGCGTGTCATTGTGCAATAACCATCACACACTTGCACACAAAAGCATTTTTAAGTAATTAAATCCACTTACCTCGGAGGGAAAGAACCAAAAGAAGAGGTTGGAGTTGAATTCCTTGTTGACAGTGAGATATCCAGCATAACTGGTGATGTTTACATCACCGGGAAGATTGCCCACCAACGATAGACGACGTCCTTCTTCAATTCTTCCGTTTTCTATGAATGGTGTCAAGAATAAAGGCTCACCAGGATCATCGGGTACCGGCAACTGCTCGTACTTGGGGTAAAGATTGATAAAGGAACTCTGTACTACTGGAGTTGTTATCGTGAAGACGACAGCGACGAAAATATACGGAAGAAGTGTCAATTCCATCTCAAATGAAGATACTATAGAGTCACGGATGTTGTAAATACTGAGGTTAACAATTAAATAAACACACTGTACGGATAAAACCACTATTCTACGCTCAAAGTCTTCACTGCTTCACACAATAATCAACAGTGAAATCGTTTCAATTCATATGAACTTGGCTGTTCCGCGCTGCACGCCAAACAGCTGATCTTCCCATGGGGCAGAGGACCTTTGACCTTGGACACGACTAGCGGGAAGTTCGAGTGGACAGCGGATCAAACTCTCAGATTAGATAAGGCCTCTTGGGAATTGTTTTTATGGCAATAAGAGTGCGGAGGGACAATTGCCTCTTATTATCTCTCAAGATTTACCAGCCGAATGAAGAGAAACCGATGAATGAATAATTCGTTCTCAAAAACAAATTGGCATCGATTGTTCTGCAGCTCGATTCTGTAAATGTGATATGGCCGTCACAAGCGGATTTCGTCAATGTATTCACGGCTTTGACGCTGGAGCGATTCTGAAACTTTTTAGTGACGTCACTCTCACAGCCGCGTCCGTGAAAGTATTCACGCCCAAGAGGGCCCGTGGTAGCAGTGGTAGCTTCGTCGCGGCAATGCGCTCTAATTTTTCATTATGAATTTACGCTGTGATTGATAATTAATAGCACATTATTCATTAATTACGATGGTGGCTATTTCATATTGTCACTTCGCATAAGTAATATGTATTAAAAACAAATAAAAGAAATGCATTAAGTTAAATTTACATTCGCGTCCTATTTAAATTGATTGGCGTTCATTGCGATTGAAGTTGGTGGGAAGTTAAACCTTGCGCTGAGGGTTTGACAATTATCTTATATTTGTGCATCTTCTAGAATGTACAATTAAAATACTGACAACTTAATTTTCATAATAATTTGGAGTAGAACCAACGGTAAAAGTATTGTGCGGTATTGAATGTTAACAGATTTATTTAATATTTATTTCGTAAGTTCAAGCCTTCGATTTGTTTTTATTAACGAGAATGGAGGCTCTTTACATACCTCCGCTACTTTTGCATGAGCATCAATGTCGACGGAGGCAATAGATGCACATACTTCGACGGCAGATACGCAATATCAACATTCCCTTCGAGACGCGAGATTGGCGATGGATCACTGAGTTCACACCACGATTAATTCGTAGACGTTTAGATGGCTTGCCGGGGCATACTTTAGTACGTTAAGATAAACATTGATCACCTATTCCATCTCGTCCATGCATTATTGCTGCCGTTCAGTAACACGACCAACATGATTCGTTTTTCTGTTGACATAATAGAAATACTAAGACATGTAAACATCTCGTCCTCTAGCAGAAACTGTTAATAATCTACTCGTATTCGCGCCAGAAACATTTTCATCAGTATAAATCGTGAATAGTGGCATGTGCTTGCACAATCAGACATATATGTATACGCACCACAGCGCATTTAAAATTATGTACTGAAATGATGAGAACAGGCTCAAACACATACGAGAGTGAACCGTTATTAAATAATAAAATAACACTTGTTCTCATTCCGCGTAAGCATTAGCTCCATATCATGAGGAAATTAGAGCTAATTGTGCAATTACGAGCCCGCTACGTGATAACTGACTTTGATACGCAGCACTTGACAACATATAAAAGAGGTAATATACAGTTTATAGCTATTAACTAGTTAAGCAACCGTAACTTATCATTAATAGGCACTTTTAAAAGAAAAGACCTCACTCAAAATTGAGTAAAGAAGTATTATTTACTTTGGGAGTGAATATTCCACGGCATTGTATATGTTTCTCAATGGTAACTGAAGTTGCAGTTGGCCGCTGAAGTAAGTTTGTGTCGGAGATTCTGATTCGTTCCTCGCGTCCGCACAGCTACCAACATAAGAAACTGAAGTGATCGTTCGCAATCCGTCAAACATCTCACGACACAGGCTTACAGGATCGCTTGAACGTCTTTCACGGTGAGAGGCGTGAGAACTCCACTGTGGTTCGAACCACGCGAAGCACAGGTATGACATTTACAGAATCGAGCTGCTGAATACCAGAAGCAACCCACGAATTACGTAAGGCGGAGGAGGGCGTAGAATTCGTAACATATCGAGAGATTGGGCATCGATTGCCTACAATAGAAGCATCGCTATCTTGCGTTTTTCAACGAAGATGTCTCAAGGTTTTAGTTTTTTTGTTACGTATACGTATATCTTCCGTGCTTTACAGCCAGTAACAAAATACAAATAATTGAAAAAATGTATCCCCTAGTTATTTCATTGAAGCAAGAGCAATAATTTTCTGCACCCTAATTATGTAACTGTGAGAAGGGTGAGAGCGATGTCGTTGCCAGGGGCAACGCGATTCCCACGACGGAAGGTGATAGCAGCGATTATGAAACCGTGATCGCTCTCTTTATCACGCTGCCAGCGTCATCGGCCTATCACGTTCGAAACCGATGGTGATAAGCATATGCTGACATAAAAACGAGCACTAAATGCATATATTAGGAAAAAATTATTGTTTATTTAATTTAAAAATGCCCCATAATCGATTAAAAACCAATGAAATCCTTAATTATTTCTACTGGAGTGCTCTCTTGACATTATTAGTTGTCCACGTTGTTCAATTGTTTTATGCGCACGGTAGTGAATTCTATTGAGCTTAATTATTTCCACACTACGACTTGGAAAGTACTGCTAATTGAAGTACATCCGTGATTCAAACGTCAATTACTTTATATCGAAGTTTAATTATCAACATTTGCCAAGTACGTTCTCCAACATGTCAACATCGTTAAACTCAACTGATTTGGGCGTTACTTCTTGGAACGTTGAAATGTTCATGGTGAAACAAAACTCAGAACTATTCCACAAAATTTTATTTTAACAGTCAGGTTAGTCTTCATAATGACGGTATAAACGTCGAAAGTAGTAGACTGTTAAAATAAAAGTTTGTGGAATAGTACTGAGTTTTGTTTCACCATGAACATCGTTAAACTCCTTTTCGATTTTTTAATCATCATAAATCAACTATTAACTACTTACATTCAAATCGCTAGCGCGATTACTCTTCCATTATCATTTCAACATTAATTAGTTTCAATCCAAGGTCACGACTTTTCGGCCATTCTCTACGATATAGTAAATATAATGACTGCAGCATCTCCCGGCGAGCATTAGCATAATGGATTACGTTATCACACATCGAAAAGTAATACTACACTTTTCCAATAACTTTACCATTATACGAGTACTTTATCATACTATTATCTATTGGCGAAGCGAAGTACTTAGCTTTGAATTGCATCCATTTTATGTTTTCGTTGTTTGTTATTGTTATTTCAAAGACTCCGCAGACGACGCATTCTCGTACAAAGATGTGTCGAAGGATTTCATTGGCTCTTCAGATTTCTCAATGATACCAACCTCACGCGCTCGTACCTATATGATACGCGCGATGACGGTAGCTTACATGATCGCGCGATACAGCGGAACGTGATAGGAGAACGTGATGGTCATCTATCGCCGTCGTCGCTGCCACATTTACATAATTGAGGTGCTGCACCCTGATTATGTAACTGTGAGAAGGGTGAGATCGATGTCGTTGTCAGGGGCAACGCGATTCCGACGACGGAAGGTGATAGCAGCGATTATGAAACCGTGATCGCTCTCTTTATCACGCTGCGAGCGTCATCGGCCTATCACGTTCGAAACCCATGGTGACAAGCAAATGCTGACATGAAAACGAGCACTAAATGCATATATTGGCAAAAAATTATTGTTTATTTAATTTAAAAATGCCCTATAATCGATTAAAAAACAATAAAATTTTTAATTATTTCTACTGGAGTGTTTTTTGACATTATTAGTTGCCCACGTTGTTCAATTGTTATATGCGCATGGTGGTGAATTCGATTGAGCAGCTTTATTTTCACACAGCAAATTGGAAAGTATTGCTAATTGAAGTACATCCGTGATTTAAACGCCAATTACATTATATCGAAGTTTAATTATCAACATTTACCGAGTACATTCTCCAATACATCAACATCGTTAAACCGTTAAACTCCTTTTCGATTTTTTAATCATCATATAAATCAACTATTAACTACTTACATTCAAGTCGCTAGCGCGATTACACTTCCATTATCATTTCAACATTAATTAGTTTCAATTCAAGGGCACGACTTTTCGACCATTCTCTACGATATAGCAAATATAATGACTGCAGCATCTCCCGACAAGCATTAGCATAATGGATTACGTTATCACACATCGAAAAGTAATACTAAACTTTCCCCATAGGTAACGTTACCATAATACGAGTACTTTATCATAATATTACCTATTGGCGAAGCGAAGTACTTAGCCTTGAACTGTTATGTTTTCGTTGTTTGTTATTGTTATTTCAAAGACTCCGCAGACGACGCATTCTCGGAAAAAGATGTGTCGAAGGATTTCATTGGTCCTTCAGATTTCTCAATGATACCACCCTCGCGCGCTCGTACCTATATGATATGCGCGATGACGGTGGCTTACATGATCGCATGATAGAGCGGAACGTGATAGGAGAACGTGATGGTCATCTATCGCCGTCGTCGCTGTCACGGTGCAGGCAACGGGGAATCCGGGAAAACGTTTTAAAAATGACATGTCTGTAAATACATTTTACATTATTTTGGCTCTTAAAATTTAACTTTAAGCAGATGCAAATATTTACATCAAATCTAGACAATAGTTTCAAATAATTCTTTCATTTCTCTGAGACTTTGGGGGGGGGGGGATCTATCCCCTCATCCCCCCATAGTCACGTCACAGATTTGAGACATATCAGGAACGTCTCTGAGAGGAAAATAATAATATGGAATGAAAAACAATTCGGAAATTGTAAACAATACAAAAAACTTAAACAACTTACCTTTTCTTTGAGATGTAAGGATGGAGGAAGAGTACTCGTCCGCCAAAAGTCATTGACAATGAGAGCCAGTAAACTATCAAATCATGAAACGCAAAGAATCAAACACAAGGATACATGTTCGTGCTCAAAGATTACCTCAGAACCCGCACGGGTAATAAAAGGACTTATCGTTCAAATGAAAGCGAATAGGGTAGTTTCCTTCTTTAAAGAAAACGAAAGGCATTGATTGCGATTCGTTACCTAACATTAGTGTATCCAAAGTATACCAATTATTTGGTTTTAGAAATCCCAGTTTAGATGAATGTTAATCGTCAATTTTAACCGCATTTGAAAAAGGCCAGATTGGCGCCCATGCGATGCCACTCCACGTGACGTCACAGGGACCTAGTTTCTATACGAGTAGATAGGAGTTTTACATCGTCTGAGATTACCAATGCATGCATGAGGCACAGAGATCAGGGAAACATCTCTTAATAACCACCTATTAAAACTGGCTAAGGTCGGAAAGTTTTCTTCGTTTGATAGGGTATTAATAATCCTTATTTAAGCCAAGCGGTACGTGCTAGCAGGGTACTCTGCTACCTGCTAGCAACCTGCATCGCAGCGGCGCACATATCCTCGCCCCAAGTTCACCTCACACGACGGCAGCAGGAACCAGAATGACGTCACACGAGCCTTTTCCAGCATTCATGCTTAGCCGTCGCGTTTTCGCGCGCTTGAAATTTTTCACTTTTCATTTAATCGCGAAAAATAGAAATCGTCATTTAAAAATATAAAAGCGTGAATTATGTACTCCAGGAGTAATAAACTTTACTCCCGTTTAATGCCTAAATTACCTATCCGGCAGTTTTTTACCTTAAAAAAAACCTATCGTCACTTTATTGTTTCAGGGGAAATTGTAGGTAATTCAAACGGGAATTCTTTTGTCACATATTTCAATATTAGGGAGTTAATATGAAAATAAAACATAATTTTCTCTAAAAATATATGATTAGAAATACGATAAAGTAGTTGTAACTTGATTTCTGAAACCTCAACAAATTCTATCGTCGGCCTTTATCTTTATATCATTGTCAATATGTCGTTTGAATTTGTGTTTCTTGAGTAATTGTCTGGTGGCCTTCCATTTCTCATTTTTATTTATTCCGATAGTTCTTTTTCTGCGTGGACTTCAATTGGTACGTGGTCGACTTGTATCCTGCCTGTCCACCCAGCCTGTTGTACCCCTCCTCCAAACCTCACGTCTGCTTTAAGTTTGGTCATATCACCCTTCCTATAGAGAACATGCCTCACATCTATGAGTCAGTACACTCAATTCAAAAAGTTTAAAGAGTTTCTTCCTCGTCTCAACACCAATGCTGATTTTCTTGATTGAAGTTTTCGCGGCTCATGGTGATTAAAAAATAGTGACATACGGGTGTATGCCGCGTGGAGATTGCCCCGACGAAATCCCCTGCGGAACGTGCGAGAAGAAATACATCGGGGAAACGGGACGAACGGTCAAAACTCGAATAGAAGAGCACAAGCGGGCCATTCGACTGGGTTACTCTTCAAGGTCAGCCGTAGCGGAGCACGAAGCCACCGGACATGCGATCGACTTCGAAAAATCAAGAGTTATCGCGAGAGTAAAACATGTTAAAGCCCGACTCATCCGCGAAGCCATAGAAATAAAGAAGAGCAAGAACAACTATAACAGAGATACCGGATTGAGAATCAGCAGTACAAGGAACCCAGTCATCCGCAACATTTCGTTATCTTCCCCCTCCGGTCCTAACTCCTCACACCCTTCGCCCACCCCTCCCACCTCAAATATAAAAAAGGCAGCAAAAAGCAAATCCCAGCATCATTCCCTTGAAGTGACCAGCAGTCGGTCGCGAAACGTCGGGGCAATATCCACTACGTATCACGCGGCGTACACCCGTTTGTCACTCTTTTTTAATCACCAATGCTGATGTTTACTATAAGACTTTTCTTCTATTGGAGGGTTTTCTTGACCACCGCTACACTGCTTTCGACTTAAGAGAAACATATTTTATTACTCTACAGTGTAGTACAACAGTAGCTGAACTCTGTCACTTCTACCTGTTTCATTCCGCCCAAAAATGTGTTCGTTATCTTTCCGCTTCTATTATTTCTACCTTCATGGTTTTTGTTTTCTTGGTGAAATTGTAGGCGTTTGTCTTTATAATATTTCAATACGGTGGTTTCCTAGTTTTTTTTAAATTGCCTAAATCGAAAGATTATTACTCCTGGAGTATGTATTTCAAGATTTTAGATTTTTAAATGACGATATTAAATTTTTCGCGATCAAATGAAAAGGGAAAATTTTCAAGCGCGCGAAAACGTGACGGCTAAGAATGAATGCTGGGAAAACGCCGTGTGACGTCATTCTCGTTCCGGCTGCCGCCCCGTGAGGCCACCTTGGGGCGAGGCTATGAGCGCCGATACGATGCAGGCTGCTAGCAGGTAGCGCTTGGCTTATTATCTAATCATTATCTAATCACACAGGCCAACAAAAAAATTATTTTTTGGTGCCGGGAGATTTTGAGCTGATATTAACCATATGTGTGGTGCTGAATCCAAATATGATATCCGTTTTTATGTAACAGCTCTACTTTTTTAGAGACGGTGCATTTTATGATTAGACTTTCAAATATTTGATATATATCAGAAAATATTTTTCAAATTTAAATCAATCTATAGATAAACTAATTCATAATCACTCTGCAGTATTTACTTTGAAAATCACCTTTATACCTTTGAGAAAGGGGTTGGGGAGGATTTGGCATGTTTGAAGAAGGGGGAGAGAGTGGAGAGTGTGGGAAAAGATACAACTAAGGGATATGGGAAACCTACGGTGGAAAAGGATCCTAGTCATAACTGTAGAATAACGACACGTGGGTAGAATCACAGAAAAGAAGAGGAGAGTTGAAAAGGTTAAAGAGGGGATAGGGTAAAAAGAGAGCGTGTCTTTGAAAATGGAGAGGCGGGAGTAAGTAATGAGTAAGGGGATTTCTGAAAACAAATGGTCAAATTCTCAAAGTTTTTGCAAAGCAACCTTTAAAAATGAGCTCAATTCGAAGAAGCTGTGTAAATTATTGTGATGTGTTTTGTTATATTTGTGGGGAATATACTTTAAAAGAAAATAGGAAAAACATTACAGACTTTGTGAAACGTGCATACCTGGGATATTTTGGTGTTCAGCATGGTGATCAAGGTAAAAAGTGGGCACCGCATGTTGTGTGTAAATCATGTACAGAACATCAGTGGTTGTGGATTACAGGAAAAAGGAAAAGTTTAAAGTTTGGTGTGACAATGGTTTGGAGAGAACCTACAAACCATATTGACGACTGTTATTTTTGCATGGTAAATGTTTCGGGAATTAATTGAAACAATCGCCTCAAGTGGAAATATCCAGATTTGCCTTCAGCTAGACGCCCGGTACCTCATTCAGAAGAAATCCCGATCCTAATATTTCAGACATTACCAGATGTATGTGAGGATGAATATGAGCTATGTGAATACATTCCTGATGCTATTGACGATAGTGACAGTGACTACCAGGCAGTATCAACAAATCCTCAACTATTTAATCAAGATGAACTAAGCGACCTTGTTAGAAAATTGAACTTATCGAAGGAAGCATCTGAACTACTAGCTTCAAGGATGCATGAAAAGAATTTTATGGAACAAGGTACAAAAATTAATTTTTATCGCACAAGGGAAAAGGATCTGCTACCCTTCTTTACTCAAGAAGACAATCTTACATTTTGTTTAGACGTTAGAGGTCTTCTGAAAGGAATGGGACTACCGCAATATGAAGCTAGTGATTGACGTTTGTTCATTGATAGCTCCAAGCGTAGTTTAAAATGTGTTCTTCACAATGTTAACAAGTTTGGCTCAATACCAATCGCTCATTCAACTGAAATGAAAGAAGAATATGATAAAATAGTATTGGGGTTACAGAAGATAAAATACCAGGGACATCGCTAGGTGATTTGTGTAGATTAAAAAATGTTGCACTTTCTTCTTGGACAGCAATTTAGCAACACAAAATATCCTTGTTTCTTGTGCCTCTGTGCTAGCAGGAACAGACAAACCACTGGATTAAGAAGGATCGGTCGAAGAGAGAAAACTTAATTGTTGGGTAAAAACATTATTGCTGAGTCTTTAGTTGAACGGGAGAAAATCACCTTACCGCCCCTTCATGTTAAACTAGGCCTAATGAAGCAATTTGTAAAGGCTCTTGAAAAGGATGGACCATGCTTCGGCTACATAAGGATAAAAATGACGCAGATAAGTATAGAAAAATTTAAAGCTGGTATTTTCGATGGGCCACAAATCAGACAACTTACAAAGGATCCTGATTTTGTCAAGTCAATGAATGAGATTGAAAAAAACTGTTGGCTTTCATTTGTTGAGGTAGTAAAATTTTTTCTGGGAAATCACAAACGAGAGAATTATCTCGAGCTAGTAAACAATATGCTCACTAACTTTAAATCACTTGGATGTAATATGAGCATAAAAGTTCACTACCTACACAGTCACTTAGACTGTTTTCTTGAAAATTTAGGCGACACAAGTGAAAAACAACGTGAAAGATTTCACCAGGAAATCAAAACAATGGAAGATCGCTACTAAGGAAGATGAGATAACCATATGATGGTAGATTACTGCTGGTGCTTAAAACGAGACTGTTTTAACAAAGTGCACGCAAGAAA
The DNA here is from genome assembly GCF_921293095.1 of Ischnura elegans. NCBI lineage: Eukaryota > Metazoa > Arthropoda > Insecta > Odonata > Coenagrionidae > Ischnura > Ischnura elegans. Next base: position 15,890,324 of record NC_060257.1, read on the forward strand.
ATTGAGCAAAAGAAGCTTCCGAAGTGTTGAGTGACGTTTTTACGTCTTTTTTACTTTAAAGTGTTTTGTTTCAGTAAAAAATTTTACTATTTGTATTCAATTGTATGGTAAAACTATTGTAATTGTAGGTGATTTAACATTCCTATATAAAAATCAAGTCTTTATATTTTGTGGGTTTTATCATCTATGCAATTATCTAATATCATCATATCAAATTTTTTTTTACATAAGTAACAACATATCTGTATCTTGAAAACTAGAGCTGATAGGAAAAAACTAATATCATATTTGGATTCAGCATCCCAATTATACTTGAAATCAGCTTTAAAAGCTCCGGCACCAAAACCACTGTTGACCTGTGTCATCAATCTAATCATATCATTTGGGGGATAAACCCCCCAGAGCTCATAGAATTTTTTAAGTTTAATCCACTTTACTTAATTGGTTGATATTAGTAATAGAATAGTGTAAGGATTAATGAAATATCCCTCAGAAAAGCGTAAAACTCACAATTTGGAACCATTTATCTTGAAATTCCGCAATTTATTAATCTCTCAACCTACCGTTTATCCTGGTGGGTATTCCATACCCCCACGCACACCGGTAATAGTTGCACCTAAATCCCCCCCGCAGCATTAATTCCTAGCTGCACCCCTGATCTCAGAGATAATTTTATTTGGACAAATTATAGTGGCACTTCGTAGATGTCTCCATACGTCTCAAGATTATCCCTGAGACATCACATTTTATATGCGAGATGTATCGGCATTTCATGTATCGGTATATGAATTTCTGGTATGTGGGTACCTTTCTCAATGGCGCAAATGACGTAAACTAAAGGTCGCTTCCCCATAATACCATTCCGGTTTGCATTTTCTAGAGCCGAGTGATTGGTATTTTCAATTTTGCATCATTTGTGTTGAGAATGAGTGGAAATAAGTCTTATTTTTGTTAACTCTCTTCCACTACTTATTTGTGATTATCAGTGCTTAATTTCTAAAATTTTAGGCGCCGGAATGCTTATCACTACATTCAGCCCACACAATTTTCGAATGTAAGCCCCCTCCCTCTAAATTTTTTTAAAACTTGTGATAAAAGTCACAATGAGGAATCATGTTTTCTTTTTCAAATTTGTCTTTATATTAATTAATAATATTTTATTTGACACCATCGTATGTTCCCTGAACTCCTTTTAGGCGCGTTGTGTTCATAGGCGTATAATAGGGAACTTGCATATATTTCAGATATAATCAATAGCCCCAAAATTATATAAAAATATATGTTTGCATACCTCGGTGAAAGTTTTTTTTAATTATTTTATGACGTGGTTTGCGATATTTAATGCATCAGAGTTCACGAGAATTTTCGAATGCGAGTGAGAATCGAAAACGCCCGATGATTGGCTGGTAGAAAAGTGACGTCATAGTTCAGTACGAGGAGGCACGGCGGCGCGGCCATAGTAGAGGTTGCATACTTGAATACAAGCGTCGCGACGGCGTGGTTATGATTCATTTATTGAAGTGCAGACGTATCGGAGTTGTTCATTGTTACTTCAGGGCTATTATTTGATCTATTTCTCCTCCATTGAAAGCGATAGATTGCGTAAAGATGAAAAAATATGGTTATTCCTAGGCTGATCCTAGCAAGTTGCTGATTCCATCATGATAACAGGGTATTTTAGTGAAACTGTAGACTTCGTCGGCGCCGAAAGTCTATGCCGAGAAATGGAAAGGTAGCTGATGTGCATCTGAAATGTTTTATAATTCATAACAATGTGAGACTTGCGTATAATATTGGCGAAAGCGTATACTCATGTGAAATGTGTATTCTTTTGGCAGTCCGGTAGGGAGTCTTATGGTGAACTTATTTCCACCTCGAAGCTGTCGATGATACTTTCAACTTAAAAATACCTTGCCTGGACGGCGACAGGAAGCTCTGAGGAAGCCAGACTATCAATGTTTCAATTAAGTAGCGATAATATAGACGAACTTCCAACACAATCTACCATCTTGTGACTCAAAAACCCTGAAGCCACTTCCTATTCTGCAGAAAGAATCGGTCAATCGCACTTCGATCAATATAATAAACACAACCCTTCAGGTGTTAAGAAGTTACTTTTGTAATGAAAGCCTTCCTAAATTAACATTAAAATGTGAATATTTTCCAAACAGTCTTTAACACATTTTGGGAGCTTTTCTCACGATATATCTGAAACCTACTCTAAAGGCGAGCTCATCGTCATTGCGATCGGTTGTCACTTAAAAATTCCGTATCTGAAATCCTAGAGGGATGACCTTCGACGATGACCGTGATCACCTGCACTCTCACTATCACTGGAATCCGTGGTGAAAATATCATCCCAATCCTATTTCTATTTGGTTTTAACTGGGGAAAGAGCAACATAGAACTGCACATTCTTTGGGCAACTTTGGGTTTGAATTTCCCTCAAACACCCCATTTCCCCTGTGGTGCACATCAGTCCTATCTTTATACGATGGCCTGACAACCTTTAAATGGATCCTTGGTTTATTCTGACAACCAACTAAATGGAAATTGCTGATCCACACGTCTTCCTCTATCTACACAGTTTCCAAATCAAGGGCCGCGGAACATTCCTCTTGTGACTCAACTTTTTCTGAAAAGCAAGCAACGGCGTAGAATAAAATCAAAGAATGCTGCGATTCATTTTGTGTGACCACCTCTGGATTCCATTCTTTTTCCATCTACAACTTCCTTTATCTTTCGGGGTAAACCATGGGACAAGATAATGTTTAAATATTTTCATTAATTTATAACAAAATATAAGTTCTAAAAATACCCAAAAGCCATTTTATTAATCCGCACTGATGAGTGTAAATTAATGTGGAAGATGAATGCTGTAGACGTAGTAGTATGGTATGGTATGGTATTTTGAGGAGGCGACCGACAGCTTAGGTCATTTGCGCCATGAGGGAAGGGTATGGAAGGAAGGGTGGAGAGAAACCCGGCGTCGGCATTAGCCTGCTCTTAACGAAAGGCGCCAAGGGGACCACGGCTTTACGTCCCATCCGACGGACGGAGTGTTGCGCTCGAAATGCCCTCCACACAACATTCAAGCAGGGATCGGGCAGTCTCTGAAAACTCTCTGCCGCTGCCTAGATTTGAACCCGAGCTCACCGGGTGGGAAGCCAACATTCTAGCCACCACACCAACCCGATCCCCAGACGTAGTAGTTTTCCCTAGGTTGAGTTGCAAAGTTCATGAAGTTGAAAAAACGGCTAATTTTTCGGTGCGCGGAGTCATTTATTGCACTGGCCGTGTCTACATTTTTGAATTTTTTTGTAATAGAATAAATCAGAATTTAGGATAAAATTTCCTTTAAAATGACGTATAGTTCATTATTATAGCATGCAGTGAAGCCAGGATATAAATTTGCAAAGTACAGCGGCACATCATTTTGACGCCGATAGTAGAAGAAAACGCTGTCTTCTTGGCTGGCACTCGAATGCATGAGGATCAACGTTGCTCTATATTTTCATATTTCCTCCCTTGATTTTAAACATCATGGAATTTTCTATGTCCTTCCGTAAATTAAATTGAACAAGTGCCATAAATAATTCGAGTCATCGTACCCATCGAGAAACAAGTATCTCGTTTTTTGTTGTGAAGTTGAGTTTTTATTCTACGGCGGCCGAATTATAGAAAAATCTGTTTCAAGTTATTCAGTCGATGAAATATGGAAATATTATTTATATTATAGTTATCTTCGCTCACATAGCACACGGGTTTATCATTCCGTTTATTATACTCTTATTTTTCCTAACGCTCATCCCGACAGACGGCATGCATCGAGGCTTTTCTTCTAATTTCCTCCGTGGGAATGCAGACGAAAATTTTTTCTGGGGTGTTATTGCACAGAGGAACAATGCACCACTTGTAGTTTTTCGTTATTTCAGCCATGTTCTCTTTTAAACGCAACGTGGCTCTTCCAAACCTGCAGCTACGACGTTACTGGGCTTGGATCTTGGACTCCTACTGAACTATGACGTCACGGCCTAAGATTAGTGGGGGCGGTATTTTTTAGCCCGCGAAACTCGGGAGACTTTTGGGAGTCATTTTCTAGTGTATAAACTGAATTTTAAGCGGAAAAAAGTATATTGCGGTACTAAGTGTTTACTGTAGTATATCAGCATACTCTTAATAAAAAGTATGCAATTTCCCTATTCTCATGTACTGACTAAACTGAATCCCTGAAATACATTTACTCTATCATGTACCTTTCCACGTGAACATGAAACCCAATGTTACCTAATTTTTTGCGATCAAATGAAAAGGGAAAATTTTCAAGCGCGCGAAAACGCGACGGCTAAGTATGAATGCTGGGAAAACCCCGCGTGACGTCATTCTGGTTCCGGCTGCCGCCCCGTGAGGCCACCTTGGGGCGAGGCTATGAGCGCCGATACGATGCAGGCTACTAGCAGGTAACGCTTGGCTTAAATAAGTATTACACAGGTCAACAGTGGTTTTGGTGCCGGAGATTTTAAAGCTGATTTCAAGTATAATTGGGGTGCTGAATCCAAATATGATATTAGTTTTTTCCTATCAGCTCTAGTTTTCAAGATGCAGATATGTTGTTTCTTACGTAAAAAAATGTTCAATATGATGATATGGGATAATTACATAAATAATAATAATAATAATAATAATAATATAAAATAATAATAATAAAAAATTATTAGTATAATAAATGAAAAACTATTACCGGTATATTTAAGTGATGAAAAAACATTTCAAGACCTACACGATTTTATATACTGCGGAGCAGCCACAGCTGTTTTGTGCAATGGTGGCAGGATTGTCCCGAATAGCACTAATGGCAACAATGGGGAGGAGCCAAGACCGCCGATGGTCAAGGGAGGACGCATTTGGCGCAGACCAAAATGGAAAGTCCGATTAGAACGGAAAGTGGATGCCTTAAGACAAGACCTTGCACGTTTAATCCAGTTTTCGACTGGTAATCCAAGTACATCATTAAAAAAAAAGTTGAGAAGGCATTCATAAAATACCGTTCCCACACTCAATACGACAAGCCCAATGAAAATATAAAAGAAATTATTGACACCCTCAAGCAAAAACTTGCAGCCACAAAAATGAGACTCAACAGATATAATAAATGCACAAGAAGAAAACAACAGAATTCCCAATTTGAAAATAATCAACGAAATTTTTACAGAACATTGGGCAATAACAAACAGAAGAAATCTATTTCTTGTGAAAATAAAAACCTAAGTAATTCTAACTCTCAGGAAGTGGAGAAATTTTGGTCAAATATTTGGTCGAATGATACATCCCATAATGGAAATGCAACCTGGATGAGAAATGAAAGAACAGCAGCGGAAAACATAGAAACTATGCTTCCCCCCATTATTACAATGGAAATTCTGGAAAAAATTCTTAGCCGAACCCATAACTGGAAAAGTCCAGGAAGTGATAATATACACAACTTTTGGTACAAAAAATTCACCAGCTGCCATAAGCATCTACTGAAATATATAAACCAATTTTTGAAGTTTCCAGAAAATATTCCAGTTTTTTTAATGGAAGGTAAAACATATTTATTGCCATAAGAAGTCGCATGTAACGATCCATCAAAATATAGACCGATAACTTGTCTACAAACATTTTATAAAATTTTCACCTCTTGCATAACAGAAGTCATCAACAACCATATAGATGAGAACCACATTTTTACGGAAGAGCAAAAGGGGTGTCACAGAGGAAGCAAAGGTTGCAAGGAACAGTTGATAATTGATTCAATTATTCTTAAACAAATACAAGAAAAGAATAGGAACCTACACAGTTGCTACATAGATTACAAAAAAGCTTTTGACTCTGTTCCCCATTCCTGGCTTATTGAAGTACTAAACATCTATAAAATTCACCCAGAAGTTATTAAATGTCTCCATACTGTGATGAAAAAATGGAGCACCATCTTGCACATAAAAACTGACGAGGGTCTTTTGCAGACGAATAATATCAAAATCAAACGGGGAATATTTCAAGGTGACTCTTTGAGTGCGTTATGGTTCTGCCTTGCGCTAAACCCTCTATCAAACCTCCTGAATAATACTCAATATGGAGTCAAAATAAAAGGAAAAGAACCAAGATGCCACACTCTATCGCATCTCTTCTATATGGACGATCTCAAGCTATATGCAGGATCTAATAATAATCTAAATCAATTAGTCCGTTTAACTGAAATATTTTCTAAGGATATAAACATGGAATTTGGAATAGATAAATGTAGAACTATCACAATATTCCGAGGTAAAGTACAAAGGAATGATATTCCACTACTGGATGGGCAAATAATAGAGGCCATGGATGAGGGAGACACCTATAAATACCTAGGATTCCAACAAGCAAGACGACTAGACCACTCTACGATAAAGCAAAAACTTTCGACTGAATTCCAAAATAGAATCAAGAAACTTGTTCGCACGGAATTGAACAGCAGAAACCTCACTAATTCAATTAATACCTTTGCCACCCCTCTCCTGACATACTCCTTTGGTATAATCAAATGGTCACAAACAGATCTAGACGACCTACAAAGAAAAATTCGATCCCAAATGACAGAGAAAAATATGCTCCATAAAAGCTCAAACATAGAGAGGAGCACGTTGCCCAGAAAATTTGGTGGAAGGGGTATCGTAGACATCAAGAATCAGCACAACTCACAACTTTCTCAGTTACGGAAATATTTTTTCAGCAAGGAATCTACCTCGGATCTCCTGAGAACTATCTGTGACGCAGACAATAAATACACACCGTTAAACCTATCTGACGAAAGTATGCAAGTTAGTGAAACCACTGTTACTATAGACAGTAAAATGTCAATATGGAAAGCTAAATCCCTTCACGGAAGACACCCTCATGCCCTGGAGGCCCCTGAAATCGATAAAGATGCATCGCACGCATGGCTCAGGCATGGGCAACTCTTCCCAGAAACAGAAGGATTTATGATCGCAATACAAGACCAGGTGGTGAAAACAAAAAATTATGAAAAATATATAATTAAAAACCCAAATTTATTGGATGACAGATGCAGAAAATGTGATAATGCCTCTGAGACGATACAGCACATCACAAGTGGATGCACTAACTTATCTCAAAAAGACTACCTGCACCGTCACAATCAAATATGCAACATCATACACCAGAAATTAGCTCTGAAGTATAAACTCATAGAAAATGGAGTTCCTTATTATAAGTACACACCTAAAACCATCCTTGAAAACGACCACTGTAAGATTTATTATGACCGTTCAATTATTACCGATAAAACAGTCCATAGCAATAGACCTGATCTAGTAGTACAAGATAAAACTCACAATGAAACGTACTTGATAGACATTGCCGTACCTAATTCGCATAATATCACTACAGCCTACACCAGCAAAATGGAAAAGTATGAAGAACTTAAAAATGAAATCAAGAGATTGTGGAAATCAGATAAAGTACACATAATACCCATCATTATCTCCGCCACAGGAGTAGTGCCTCATTCACTCCATCAAGGTCTTCAAACTATTGGACTGCCGAAAAACTTGTTTATTACCATACAAAAAGCAGCAATTTTAAATACTTGCCGGATTGTCAGAAAATTTTTCAAAACAGAGTAAAGAGACGAGAGTACTTGGTGATACCCGTACCTCGCCTAAAACCAGCAAAAATGCTGTGAAAACATAAAAAAATATAAAATAATAATAATAATAACCTACATTACAGAATTATAGATAAATTTAGAAATTACTTTTTCCAAAAAGGCGAGACGACTAACCTCTATAAGTCAGTCATAAAAAATGATGATAAAGCAACACCACTCCAGCTTAATGTCAGAGACAAATCAATAGATGAAGAAAAAATAGAGGAGCTAGAAGACACATGGAGAAGCAAGCAAGTACATGGCATACATCACAAATTTCTTCATCAGGAATGTGTAGACACCTCACTATCAAATGCCTGGTTACAAAGAGGTGAGCTATATAAGGAAACGGAGGGGACAATGGTAGCCATTCAGGACAGAGTAATTGGTACGAAGAATTATAGGAAATATATAATCAAAGACGGAAGCGTATTAAATGACTTATGTCGCAAATGTAATGCAAAGAGTGAGACGATAGAACACATAATTAGCGAATGTACGAATCTAGTAGGTAATGAATACACCAAAAGACACAATAATGTATGCAAAATTATTTATTTAGAAATAGCGTATGTTACCGGATTAAAAGTGGATCATGAACCATATTACCTTTTCACCCCTGCTACAGTGCTGGAAAATGAAAATTATAAATTATACTGGGACAACACAATTTACACAGACAAACCTGTCCAGCATAACAGACCGGACATAATCTGGATTAAAAAAAAAGAAAAGCAGACCTTTATAATTGAAATAGCAGTTCCGGCTGACCACAACCTTAAGAAGAAATACGAGGAAAAGAAACAAAATTATCAAGACCTCGCAAGGCAAATAAAAACTATCTGAAAACAGGACGTGGTCACCATCATCCCCATAGTAATATCATCAACAGGAATAATACATTCATCACTCAATTTTGGAATTGAACAATTAAAAATTAAAAGAAACACAATATATAACATTCAAAAATCTGTAGTACTGGATACATGTAGAACAGTTAGATTGTTTTTAAATGAATTGTAACTTGAGGCAGCGTCTTGGCAAGGCCCGACGCTGGCAGACCTCCAAGTAAATCTTGTGGAATAAAGAATAATAATAACCCGTGTGGGGTTTTCCGTCCCCCATCGGGCGCGTCCCCAGGTGGCGGATAGGGGAATGCTCGGCAGATATGCAGGGTAGGTGGGAAATAAAATACCACCCGCGGACCAAAACGGAACCCAAAATCCAGGCGCGTCTGTTCCCAAATTTGGCGGCGTCCTGGTCAGTGTCTGTTCCCATGTTAGGGGCGGCTGTTAAAACACCTGGCAGTAGGTATAAAATGCAACACCCATTTTATGGAGATGAGTAGACGGCATAAAGCCTCGGATGAAAGGTCGCTGCCTGGGGTTCGCCAGGGCACTTCTGGAGCCACTGCTGGAAGTGACAGCACACGAGCCAGTGGTGATAGTGGGCTGAACAGGCAGGCCCCTATCGGGTCACCCGAACAACCGATAGCCGAAAACAGAAGTGGCAACCAAGACCTCGTAGCCACAACTGCCTACTGTGCTTCCCAAGGTAACAGTCTTGGGACCACGCAAGCAGGACGACCCAGAGTACGCCGAAAATGGACTGTAGAAATTAACACGTTTATCATGCGTACATATTATCAGGTAACGTCATTGGAAACAGATCTAACTGGTTATCGCAGTAGCCTCAGGAATAACTTTGTTAATCAATTCCCGCATTGGGCAAACGTCTCGGAACAAAGACTTTCTGATCAGGTTAGAGCTATAATCAGACGAAACCTTATCCCAGAAACAGTATTAAACCAAATAAAAGAGGATATCCAGAGGGAGGCCGATAGTGGTAATGAGAATGATAATGGAATGGGAATGTCAGCTGAAGCCATGACCTTGGACATCAATGCTATAGACCAATCTATAAGTAATGCTCCTGCAAATGACACGGACATCAGTGTTAATGAACCATACGTCTGTAATGCTTTTGAGGGGGAAAACGAAAACAGGAACCTGAAAGCTGAAAATGAAGTTGAAAAGGCGATTATAGAATTCTTTGGTCTTCATCCTACAGCAAGGCCCCGGTTACCAAAGCTAAAGACTAGCAAACAAACAGGAGAAATACTAAAATCCGTAAATTCCCTTATATCTAAGAAAGTTAGGCATAATGCATGCCTAGAAGAAATACATTCGATGATTTACTGTGCAGCTATTGCAGTGCTGCGTCTGCATTGCCAAAAAATTGACTCACCGGGAAGGAATAAAAAACATTGCGAGGAACGAATACCCCGTGGCAGAAACGCTTACAATATAAGATTGCATGCTTAAGAGAAGAAATAGGAAGGTTAACAAAATATCATCAAGGAGTAAGAACAAGGAAACTCCTTAATAGATTGAATGGTGTATTCCAAAAATTGGACACAAAGGATAAAGAAAAAGATCATCAGGAAAAAATTGCCAAGTACTTAGATAAACGAAAACAGCAGCTCATGGTCACCAGCTCTAGACTAAAGAGATACTTACAGAGCTACAAAAGAAGATCAGATAATAGCTCATTTCATAACAATGAGAAATTTTTTTATCAGAAATTAATTAAAGCAAATGAAAAAATTTTGGAGCACCCAAACATTGCTGACCTAGAATCCCATTGGGCGAGTATATGGGCTGACGATGCTGATCAAAGGATAGAAGAGACAAGTTGGATTAAAGAAGAGAGGAATAGGATGAAAGAAGTTGAAGAAATGGGTGCAATACAAATTACAGAAAATGATGTATCGGAGAGTGTAAGAAACACACAAAGTTGGAAAGCACCAGGGGCAGATAAAATCCAGAATTATTGGTATAAAAAATTCACATCCATCCACAAAAGTCTAGCGTTTGGTCTAAACGAGATCCTTAAAAACCCAGAATCCTCACCAAACTTCCTCACACAAGGAATAACATACCTAAAACCAAAATCCGATAATACAATGGACCCAAATAAATATAGACCAATTACATGTCTACCCACAATCTATAAAATACTATCATCAATTTTGGCAAAAAAGATTTACAAGCATATCGAGACACATGACATCTTGTCGGAGGAACAAAAGGGATGTAGAAAGAAATCACAAGGCTGTAAAGAGCAATTGATAATCGACAGTGTAATTATGAACACTGCGAAAAAGGCCAAGAGAAATCTATTGATAGCATACATAGACTACCAAAAGGCATACGATTCGGTTCCACATTATTGGCTAAAAGAAATCTTAAAAATTTACAAAATAGATATTTCAATTGTGGAGTTTCTAAACACAGTAATGAGCAAGTGGCAAACTCAGTTGGTATTGAATACCTCTCAAGGTCAAATTCAAAGTAGTATTATCCGAATAAAAAAAGGAATATTTCAAGGGGATTCACTGAGCCCATTATGGTTCTGCCTAGCTGTCAACCCATTATCAAATATATTAAACTAGCTGACCCGGCGAACTTCGTACCGCCTAACAATCAATGAACTTACAGTTTACTTACACCATTTATAAATCAAGAGCGGCTGTATCGTTTTTAATCATGTTTAATTTATTATAATAAAATAAGGACACAAATTCAATAAAACTACGTAAATGAGTACCAAAATTGCTTGTCAGAAAGACATTTTCTTTATTGAATCTACATAGGGTGAATCGGAGCACGTTGACGCGGATTTTTTTCAACAAATTTTCTTACGTTTTAGCTTAAGAAATTTTGGGCATTGTGGTTTAATATAGCAGTTCATGAAATAAAAATTATACGCATTCAGTTGTTGGCTATTTGCGTTATTAGCTGTAAAAAAATGTTTTTAGGTCCAAGTCTGTTCCATTCAGGGGGCAGGTTGACACGACCCCAGACCGACGCTTGACTGATGCTCAAAATCGTGCAAGAAAAGCCCCTATGAAGCAGCATTCGCATTAAATGACTTAAGGCGCGCCAGTTTTAGTATCTCTGTTTGGAAAAAATGCACTGCGTAAACGTACTGCATGCGTAAACGCACCACGGTGAGCCCTACACATTCGGGTTTAATGTCTTGCGCCAAGCACCTTCTGAGAAACAACAGTTTTTGTTTTGTTATCAGGCGCAAGATGAAGCGGATGAAGCTAAATAAATATAGCGAAGCAAAGCAGTGACGCAGCGAGGGGAGGTTTTGGCGGATAAACCCCCCCCCCCCCCAAGAGCTTAGAGAATTTTTTATGAAAGATTTTGTTATTAATATTTGGGGGACGGATTACTAACAAACAAAACATATTTAACTATTCACACAGCCACAAAACCCACTATTTTGAACCATTTATCTTAAAAAATGTCTGGGGGAAGTGCCCCCACACTTCCCGCTTACCTTAGCGAGTTTTCTATACCCTACAGACCCGTGGTATTAGCTGCGCCCAAAACCCCCTATCCTAGCTACGCACTTGAAGCGAAGGAAGAAATACAGTGGATGGTTTATCGACTCGTGAACATAGCACGCTAAATTGACCATGAGAAAATCATGGGTTTTCATTAGCACATGAGCACAAACAACACAAAAACTGAAAGAATGACCATGCGATTTTTTAATCGTTATCACGAATGCAACACGAATTGTAAATTGAATACTTTTAAGCTCAAAAGGGGATATGAGTTGAGATCATGGAATCTACGGAATGAGGACTTCCTAACCTTTGAATTTTCCTTTGAGTAAAGTTGCGTGAATCACATTCATCACCAATTTTTTAAATGATCAAACACGTTCCGTTGGATAGTTATGGTTGGTTTAGGCTTCGAAAGATCATGAGCACAGAAACTACATTTTTCTGTAAATCGTGCCTTGGTAAGCCAGGTACGTCCAAGGACTTAAAATATTCAGATAGATAGTTGGTGATTTCGTCTTCGTTTGTTACACATTTAAAAGATTCGAATCCATGCAGAGTACGAACATTTTGAATTTACCTCGTTTTAGTCATCCACATCTTCGTTCTTGCTCGCTAAATCAACCATCTTTGATTCTTTTGGTGATCAATCATATTCTGGAACTCTTTGTTGATGAGCTCAGCTTCCGCTGAAACTAATTTGCAATCATTCACCAAGGAAATGAGTTAAAACTACTCAATTCCTCGACAGGAACACGGACATTACCGTTTGTCAACAATTGCTTGGAGATTTGTTTACAAACACGGTAGTGAAGTGTCAACTCGAGCTGGGCCACGGCTGGGCTTACAATTAGCTCGAATTAAATTTTTAAAATGTAATTTCAATTAAATTAATATTTTGAATATATTTAGAAATTAAAATGATATATTGTTACCAAATTCAGTTATTAAAGTGGTAAAAACAAAACAAATTATTTAATTTGTAGTTTTGACCGACTTATCAATTGTTGTGTTACTATAACACCTAAAATCATGTCCATAGGAAAGAGATGAATTTTGTTTTTGAAATTATCCTTTTTTTAATGGCCTATATGTTAACCCGGCCTCAGACGAATCCAAAGAACCAAATCTCATTGAAATCGGTGCAGCCGTTCTCGAGTTATAAGTGTTCTAACTAACACGATTTTCGACTTTCTTTTATATATATAGATTCAACAAAATATGGATTCAAATTAAAAATTGATAGAAATCAGACACATATGATTAATCATCTTTTCTACATGGATGATCTAAAGATATATGCCCACAATCAGAAGGAGTTAAATTATATGTTGAAATTAACGGAGAGCTTTAGTAATGACATATGTATGAAGTTTGGAATAGATAAATGCAGAAAATTAGAAATTAATAAAGGGAGATACGTTAAAGGGCAAGATATTCTTTTAGATAGCGGAAAAATCGAAAACATGGAAGAACATGAAAAATATAAATATCTTGGCATACTGCAGAACACTCAAATCCCACAGAAAGAAATTAAGGAAAAAGTCACAAGAGAATATAAAAATAGGCTTCAACTTATACTTAAAACGCAGTTAAATAGCAGGAATACAACAAAAGCCATAAATACATTTGCTGTTCCAACTTTAACGTATACATTTGGTGTAATTCATTGGACTAATACGGATTTAGAAGACCTAGATAGATTGACAAGGAAAGCGTTAACAGATTACAAATCACATCATCCACATGCTGCTGTCGAAAGGTTATACATTAAGAGAAAAAATGGTGGTAGAGGTTTAATACGCATTAAGAACCTACATTACAGAATTATAGATAAATTTAGAAATTACTTTTTCCAAAAAGGCGAGACGACTAACCTCTATAAGTCAGTCGTAAAAAATGATGATAAAGCAACACCACTCCAGCTTAATGTCAGAGACAAATCGATAGATGAAGAAAAAATAGAGGAGCTAGAAGACACATGGAGAAGCAAGCAAATACATGGCATTCATCACAAATTTCTTCATCAGGAATGTGTAGACACCTCACTATCAAATGCCTGGTTAAAAAGAGGTGAGCTATATAAGGAAACGGAGGGGTCAATGGTAGCCATCCAGGACAGAGTAATTGGTACGAAGAATTATAGGAAATATATAATCAAAGACGGAAGCGTATTAAATGACTTATGTCGCAAATGTAATGCAAAGAGTGAGACGATAGAACACATAATTAGCGAATGTACGAATCTAGTAGGTAATGAATACACCAAAAGACACAATAATGTATGCAAAATTATTTATTTAGAAATAGCGTATGTTACCGGATTAAAAGTGGATCATGAACCATATTACCTTTTCACCCCTGCTACAGTGCTGGAAAATGAAAATTACAAATTATACTGGGACAACACAATTTACACAGACAAACCTGTCCAGCATCCCACACAGCACATCTTTGCCAGAGGACGTCCGCTGCGCGTCCGTCGCGTCCTCTCAGTGTCCGCGGATTTTCAGGACAGCCAGAGGACATCCGCCGGCTGTCCTGGCCATCTGTCCGCACACTGTCTTATCTCGGATGTCCAGCGGACGTCCAGCTAGTGTCCCATAATGCAGGGTTCGGGAGTTTTGGTTTCCTCTTAAAACACTCACCTCCTCAAGGAGGAACTCCGAGAGAAAGTCTCGAGATCCTCCGAGTAGGGAGTATAGGAGAAGGGAGAAAGAAAAAAAACTCTCTCTCGTTTCTGAAGCCAGAATACTTCCTCCCGATCGAGGAAGAGGAAATTTTTCGTGGAGGAAGAGATATTTTGAGGATTATTTTAGGTAACCAAATGTAATCCTCTTGTTGGAGTGTGGACTCTGGGAGGAAATTATAAACTATTTAAAGAAAAAAAAATTTGACATTTTTACCGCTTCTATAGTTTAAGAACTACAAATGTACGCTATTTTTAAGTTTTATATTGTTTATAACAATTAATTAAGTTATACAAAGTTAGCAACAATTTAAGTAACATTTACGAGCGTTAAAAATTTCTACATGCCTTACGGGTTAAACAATAACAATTGAACGAACTTATGACTCTCTACATTATTTATAACAATTTTTAAAGTTTAAACAAATTTAGCAACTTTCAAAAAATTAAAAATTTCCGCATGTTGTACGATTGAGAAGCGTTGGATGAACAATAAACCCGTACTCTTTCATGATTATAAAAATTACTTAAATTTAAACAAATTTAGCAACTTTTACAAAAATTAACAACAGGAATAATGGAATTTATCGATTTTTACTGAAATTTTATATTTTGTACCAATGTCCTGCGGACGTCGCGTAGCCGTCTCGGGGACATTCCATTCCTACAGGTTAAATGAACTCTTTCAACTTATTGATTAATTAATATTTACTCTCTAGGGATTAAAAAATCTCAGAGGCGATTGATTGGAAAGTATTTTAATGAAACATATAACGCTTTAAATTTATTTTAATTTTTAATGGTAAGAATTCTCCTAAAATTATAACGGCATCGATGGCCTCATTCCCAGATTAGACATTGTAATTGTCCAATTTAAGGATAGGCAATAGAAGGTAAGTACTGCCGTACCTTTACTTTATATTGAAATTCTAGTTTTTTTGGTGGCGAACGAATTTTGAATCTACCGCTACTCCGCGATACAGTAAGGTGTTCTCCCATGGTTCTCCACATTCCTCCGTTCCTCCTTTCCAACAGAGGAACCGGAACGGAATACTGGAGACAGCATGGAGGTTTGGCGGTTACAAAGACGCAGCTGAATTCCAAGTAAGTTTGATGTGACATCTAAATAATTTTTCTTGGCGTTCACTGGCGGCAGTATAGTGTTTCCGCATGCTTCTTATATTTCTTATAACTCAGCCTGTAACATCTCGAGGAAAAATATGGCTCTGCTTGGAACAACATGACCGTCTGGGTAAAACCGTTACTTGGCAACTAAAGGTAGCGTCTTTTTCCGTTGTTCATGGTGAAATTTTCGCTTTTGTTCCTTGTTTACATGGTATAATGTAAAGTGGAAGTTCTTGTACTATAGTCTCTGTACGCGAGAACGTATAGGAAATAATGTAAGTGCTAGCGTATAAAATAGAACCTGTTGTTTTGATAACGTAGGCTACGGCTGAATTTGTTTTGAAGTCCAAACGGTCCGTTTGGTTCCGTTCCTAAGTCAAATCAAGTAGGGTTCTTGGCAATAAATATAACTAGGAATTGTATTTACGTGTAACCGGGGGATTTTGCAACACGCATGTATGATTAATAGGTTTCACGTAAATTATTAATTCTTTGAAATCGGACTACACCGTGTGATTTCTTTCGATATTGTAACCCACCTTTCCGTCGTCCGTCCGGGTTCACTTTCTGAGGGGTGGGGGAGGATGGTTTGGAGGGATTGCTCAAGGTGAGCGAGCCGGGGTTCGATGGCTAGGGGAAATGGAGGGGTGGGAAAAGAAAGGGAAAGATAATTTGGGGTAGGTTCACTTGCTGAATGGAGGCTGGCGCGTACGAAATAATGAAAGCTTACGTAACCGTTTACAATTCCAACACGTTTAATGAGCACTTCAATTAGAAAATGTCTCACAAAATACATAAATGAATTAATCTTTTGAATAACACAAATTAAATTACTGCTACTGGCCAGTTATGAACCTAATAACATTAATTAACAAATGACAGAAAATAAAATAAACCCTGATTACAATTGTTGGCGTGAAATATTATAAAAATGCTTGAAAAATGACAAACGCCAATTTCAAATAAATTCTTATTGTCCTACAAACTACCATTAATCATTCACACACACACACACGGGGACACGGGGGAACTCAAAAAAAAATATAAAAAAAAAATGTATGGGAAAGTATCACTGTTCTTCTTCTCTTGAACGGAAGAAAGAGGGGAATGGGGAGTGGGACTCTTCTGATTTTGTTGAAAATTTGGGGATATTGGTGGCTAGAGTACTTATCACTCGCTGATTTGTTGGTGGGGAAGATTTCCTCGGCTGGCTCGATGCTGCGACTAGTATTGCTGTAGGATGAGAGAACTCCTGTGTTGGCGCCGTGGATTGACGTCTTCTGCTGCGCGTGCTCGGAAGATACCGTCTTATCTCCTCTTTCCAAAGTCACCGCCGTTTAATACTCGCGTCCTTTTCCACGCTGGGCTGCCTCTCTCTCTTTCTCTATCCTTACAGAATGGGATGGTCAGTTGTGCAGAGCCTCCGGCCGATATCTTCAGTAGAATGATCCATGCACGTTGTCCGCAATTCGCTTATATAGCCTCTTTCTGGGAGTGGGATGGGTGAGCGGAAAAAACCCCGGGCATCGGGTTTTCTCGGCTGTTCTTCCGTAGGGGAGGAGGGGTGGTTTCTGTGGAGGGTGGGGGTTGGAGGATTTCATCATCTCCGTACGCAGGTGTTCAGGCTTCACAGTGGGATGGGGAGAAACCTGCTACGCATCACGTACGCACCGGAACTTTCCACTTCGTAGACGGGAGAATTTTGGGAGGGATTGAGGGGGACGGGAAAATACAAAATCTGGTCATTCATTCGTCATTTTGCATTCACACAAAATTACATGATCATTTACATAACATTAAAAAAACACTTTACATTATTTATTAGACCCTTCATAACTTACGCAAGCCTTCCCTACCTCGTAAATGCCTCTTTACTTCACCATGTACCTAGCCAAACGGCAACGGCTACAATATGTATATTCACGCACGCATCGAAAAAGAACATTAATGTTATGATAGGATAACCACCAATGTTTAGCCTTTTTACAAAAATTTTTTATACTCTTTATCTGTTTGATGGAACTAGGTTAATAATTAAAAATTTTAGGTCCTAAATAAATAAATGATCTATTATGTCAGTAAAGATAAGGCTTAGGGATTAAAAAATTACAATGCCGACGTAACTTTATTGCGTTTAATATATTTTTTCTGCCAAACTTTGCTAACCTACTAAACTATAAACTGATTTAACTACAAACTAAGTAACTGTGCTATTAGTCATCCATGCATTTAATTTAGTGGAAACTATAGGACGACTGTAAGAAACTCGGGATGAATCTAAACAAGGTCTAATTGTAAGTGATATATTATGTAAACAAACCTTACGGCTATGTTTCATGGTTCATTTATTTGCTCAAACTGCTGCATGAAATCTTATACCCAGAAAATAGAACTTGTGCATCTTTTCGTACAGCCATCGGTACACATTTTGGTGTAGAGTATCGTGAACCTGATATATTTACCTTGAGGCATTTACTGACTATAGCTTTCATGTAGTGGAGTTAAATAAAAATAGCTTATCTGTATTTTTATTTAGTTCCTATCTCTATTTATAAGTTTGTATGTCTCTCTTCTTATAATTGTCTGTATACTTATTTGTCTTCATTCTTTACAGATGTTGCACTGAACCAGGACGATACAGCCACCAATTCTAGTGTGGAAGTTACAGTAAAGAGCTGGCTGGAACATGCTAAAGCAAGGCATGAGAGAGAGGTGTAAGTATTCGTTTGATTATTATATAGGTTTGGGCAAGGAGGAATAATTTTGGCCTGGATACTTTTTTGGCAAGTTGCTCCTGTTAAGGGAGCTCATATAAAGTAAATTTAAATAATTATTAAACATCTTGTAATACAAGGTTCACCCTTCCATGCTAAAGGTAGAGAAAATAGTATTGTTATGTATTATTTTCAGATGCAGATTCCACTACCAAGTAATCCAAACATTTGAAAAAAATTTTTGTTCTGCATATGGGAGGTATAATTACCAAAAACATGCTTGAAAAGGATCTCATGCTCTATAAAAGTTCGATGTATAACACCTGTAGAACTTAAGAATGGGATAACTTATTCAACAGGGATGGTAGTTGCACAGTACTACAGAAGCTACTATTTTCTAGTAGCTCTAGCTAACTAAGATGTTTTGAAGTAGGTGTTATTGTAGGAGCTATAGAAATTTCAGTAGCTCACAGCAGGCCTTAGCTGCTATTCCCCTGTTATGTCTCTGTCGAAATGTGAATATTGCCAGTGAGCTAGGTTGTCACTTTTGCCTCGATACCAGACTACATTAGAAGATCTATTTTAATTATTAAGATTGGAAGAATTCGGAGATCTAAATCATGGAATGGCCTTAACTACAGCAAGTTTTTCAAAGTTTCTATTTTTTTAAGTTGCATCTCGGCCAATGCAGCTAAGTGGTTTGTGTGCCAAATCAGTGTGGCTGTTTTCACACTAATCCCAAGAGATCTAGTCCACTTAAACTTCCTCCTTTAAATTTTCTAGTTTCCTTTACTCCTATATCATATTCAGCTCTTCTGCATTAGTCTTCCTTAGCTCCAGCTTTTGTAACACTTTTCTTTACCTCCACAATTCACTCTAGTGTAGTCATAATCTTCAAGCAGAGACCAATTGTTCAGAAATATTATCCTCCATTTGAATGCTTTTTCCAATATCTTTTTCGAGACCTCTACTTAGCTGTCTGGCAAGGATGGATCAAAGAATTTTTTGCTAGATGGTGCACCAGGGTCTAACAGGCAAACAGTCTTCTCATATTTGGGATTAAAATCTAGTGCAACAATTGTTCTATGAAAAATGTTCTTAATCATAATATATACATTACTAACATATTAATATTTTTACTCAAAATCTTTTCTTATTTAAGAACAAGAAAAAGTCAAAGAAAAGTTTGTAAAATGTATTCAGCCTGTAATGGACAGGTTTCCTAATTTTGAAACCTTAAGAATGTTAAACACGTGACTAATAAGACTGTAGCGTCCTGTCTTATGTAATCTGCTTGTTACGTACAAGATACAATTTCTTGCTACAATGAAATGTTTATATACTTCATTATTACAGGAGCAGTGCAGGAGAGCATGACCGCTGAAAAAGATGTGGAGATTGCCATCCAAAACTGGCTAAGGCACGCCAAGGAGCGGTTACAGGGGAAGAAGAAAATTAAATAATATGTATGTAGTGTCTTGCATTGTATTATTTTAAGAAGCCAAATAAATATTGTGCATGGAATTGATGCCTTATTTATTTAAATTCTTGTCTGGACCTATTATTTATTTGTATCGAACAAAATGCAATCCTAACCTAAACGTGTCCTGAAGGTGTCCGGAGCGGACACTTTCAGGACGTCCGTAGGCCACCTTTTTTACTGACATGCGGACTTGCAGCGGACATACTTTGGCATGAATTCGCACGTCCGTAGGACGTCCATAGGCCACTTGGCGGACAATCACCGGATGTCCGAAAGGTGTCCGTGTGCTGTGTGGGATAACAGACCGGACATAATCTGGATTAAAAAAAAGAAAAGCAGACCTTTATAATTGAAATAGTAGTTCCGGCTGACCACAACCTTAAGAAGAAATACGAGGAAAAGAAACAAAAATATCAAGACCTCGCAAGGCAAATAAAAACTATCTGGAAACAGGACGTGGTCACCATCATCCCCATAGTAATATCATCAACAGGAATAATACATTCATCACTCAATTTTGGAATTGAACAATTAAAAATTAAAAGAAATATAATATATAACATTCAAAAATCTGTAATACTGGATACATGTAGAACAGTTAGATTGTTTTTAAATGAATTGTAACTTGAGGCAGCGTCTTGGCAAGGCCCGACGCTGGCAGACCTCCAAGTAAATCTTGTGGAATAAAGAATAATAATAATAATAATAATCACAGTGTTTCAGGCCCTCTCCTCTTCTTAAAACTTCTTATTGTGATCAGTGAACCATGAAAATCTGTGAACATAAGTAGATGAGTTGTACTTCTAAGAAATGAAATCAGGAAATATTATATGAATCAGTGGAGCATGAAAAGACTGCTGATGAAATGACAATATATATCTTTATTTCCGAAAGACATGCTAATTTGACATCTGGCCGCCTTCTAATACTGAAGGTACATTGGAAAATCAATTGCTACTAAGTGATATGGAATATATAAGTGGTATTTTGAACTAATTCATCTTTCCCTTCCAGGTAAAACTTCTTGTTGTGATCAATGAACTATGAAAACCTGTGAACATAAGTAGATAAGATCTTGGAAATGAGATCTACAAATATTTTATGAATCAGTGGAACATGAAAGAACATTGATGAAATGTCAATATTTGTTCTCGTATCGATAAGGGTACCATAATTGATATTTATCTGCCTTACTATACTCTAGGTATGTTGAAAATCCAAGGGTACTGAGTGATATCATATCTATGCGTGGTATTTTTGAACTAATCCATCTTTCTCTTGCAGGTAAAACTCCTTATTGTGATCAGTGAAGCATGAAAATCTGTGGAAATAATTAAAGATGAAGTATTTCTTGGAGATGAAATGAACGAACATTGTATGAATTAGTGAGAACATGAAAGAACTACTAAGGAAATGACTATATAAGTTCTCATATTGAAAAGACTTAGTAAATTGACGTCCAGCCGCCTTCCAATACAGTAGGTATATTGGAAAATCCGTGAGTGCTGAGAGCTAAAACTTCCTTTAGAGTGAACTTTGAAAATTTGGTCATATAATCAATTATGAAGAGCCTGGTGTGGCTACCATTATCGAGATTAATTCAATAATTTCCTCTCGTTTGTAAAATTTGATTTGATTTTAATCAGTATTCAGTTATACGGTAGTATAATGTTATTTGTTGAGACATTTCTCCAATTCGGAAGTCATTATTATTTCATTATACTGGTCTTGGTGTTTAGAAATATTAGATTGACAATATATTTATCTTCCTTATGGCTTCATATTTTTTAAACATTGTTGTCTAATATATAGAATGTTAAGACTAGTTTTTTTGTAATATCACATAAAGTTTTCTAATTGGCCCTTACATTTGTACTGATCATGTTTTTTCATCAAATTTTTCCATCAGATAATGTGGTGCCTGTGAAACTGATAGCTGTTGCTGGTGACGGTTCATCGGTGAACTTCAAATGGCACGATCTATGGAGGTTGTTTCCGGCTGAAATTGAAATTAAGAACCTGTGGCAGCTTTTATTTATTCCACTTTCTGGAGTAATATTTATGCTTTGATGGCCATGCCTTGTGACATTGTGAGGTTGTTTGATATGTTGTTTGACATCTTCAATATGAAATGTTTACCGGAAAATGTATATATCTGATTTTTATTTTTAATAAATGTTGTTAAACGTCATACATTTTTTTCTCTCCTGAAATACCGCGGCAAAAGGTGCTAGAAAATAACGCATTACTTTTTAACATGTTAATTTTTTAGGTTATTCATGGAGGTGAAATGATGTTTATTTATAAGCCGCTCTTTATTTCTAAGTCAATAAATTTTATAGGTTGCTCTTCTATATAAACAACCAGTGGGTTAAGCGGTAAACTAAACGGTATTTCCTTCTTGGTCTGAACTTCTGGGTCTTCGATCGCAGTACTTATATATATTTCCGTGCATAATCTCGTATCCCTTGCCTTGTTATTAGTTCTCACGATTACTTTTAATAAATAGCTGTTATAATACGAAATACAACCACACGAATCACTCAACCCTACCGTAGTTTTTATCTTAACTTTAGGGAGGGTGAACGGAGGCCCATCCGTATTAACATCACACAACGTCAACAGCTGAGAGGCCGATCCACCGGACCCCAGGCAGTAGGACCCCTGACGTCACGTAAAGCGCTGTCGCCAAATTGCATGTTCCGGCCTGTATTAAAGTTGGCCATGGGTAGTCCCATTCCTTTCAGAAGACCTCTAACGTCTAAACAAAATGTAAGATTGTCTTCTTGAGTAAAGAAGGGTAGCAGATCCTTTTCCCTTGTGCGATAAAAATTAATTTTTGTACCTTGTTCCATTAAATTCTTTTCATACATCCTTGAAGCTAGTAGTTCAGATGCTTCCTTCGATAAGTTTAATTCTCTAACAAGGTCACTTAGTTCATCTTGATTAAATAGTTAAGGATTTGCTGATACTACCTCGTAGTCACTGTCACTGTCGTCAATAGAATCAGGAATATGTTCACAAAGCTCATATCCTCACATACATCTGGTAATGTCTGAAATATTAGGATCGGGATTTCTTCTGAATGAGGTACCGGGCGTCTAGCTGAAGGCAAGTCTGGACATTTCCACTTGTGGCGATTGTTTCGATTAATTCCCGAAACATTTACCATGCAAAAATAATAGTTATCAATATAGTTTGTAGGTTCTCTCCAAACCATTGTCACGCCAAACTTTAAACTTTTCCTTTTTCCTGAAGTCCACTACCGCTGATGTTCTGTACACGTTTTACACACAACATGTGGTTCCCACTTTTTACCTTGTTCACCAAGCTGAACACCAAAATATCCCAGGTATGCACGTTTCACAAAGTCTGTAATGTTTTTCCTATTTTCTTTTAAAGTATATTCCCCACAAATGTAACAAAACTCATCACAATAATTTACACAGCTTCTTCGAATTGAGCTCATTTTTAGAGGTTGCTTTAAAAAAACTTTGAGAATTTGAACATTTGTTTTCGGAAATCCCCTTACTCATTACTTACTTCCGCCTCTTCATTTTCAAAGACACGCTCTCTTTTTACCCTATCCCCCCTTTTTTACTCTTCTCCACTTTTCTGTGATTCTTTCCACGTGTCGTTATTCTACAGCTATGACTAGGGTCCTTTTCCACCGTGGGTTTCCCACTTCCCTTAGTTGTATCTTTTCCCACTGTCTCCACTCTGTACGACTGTCTCCCCCTTCTTCAAACACGCCAAATCCTCCCCAACCCCTTTCTTTAAGGTATAAAGGTGATTTTCAAAGTAAACACTGCAGAGTGGTTATGAATTAGTTTATTTATAGATTGATTTAAATTTGAAAAATATTTTCTGAAATATATAAAATATTTAAAAGAATCTAATCATAAAATGCGCCGTATCTAAAAAAGTAGAGCTGTTACATAAAAACGGATATCATATTTGGATTCAGCACCACACATATTGGTAATATCAGCTCAAAAATTCCTGGCACAAAAAAAAAATTTTTTTTTTGTTGGCCTGTGTTATTAATACCCTATCAAACGAAGGAAACTTTCCGACCTTAGGCAATTTTAATAAGCGATTATTAAGAAATGTTTCCCTGAGCTCTGTGCCTCATGTATGCATTGGTAATCTCAGACGATGTAAAACACTTGACTACTCGTATAGAATCTGGGCCACTGTGACGTCACGTGGAGTTGCATCGCATGGGCGCCAATCAGGCCTTTTTCAAATGAGGTTAAAATTGACCATTGTCATTCGTCTAAACTGGGATTTCTAAAACCAAATGATTTGTATATCATGAATACGCTAATGGTGGGTAACGAATCGCAATCAATGCCTTTCGTTTTCTTTGACAAAGGAAACTACCCTATTAGAATGACAAGGATTCGACTTAACTTTTTCTCTGAGCTGGTAACGAGAGATATGGACTTTGATAATATGAAATGATTTTTTTCCGTTTTCTAAGGTTATTAAAGAATGTTCTGAAAGTTAATTTAAAAGAAGCTTTAAAGAACCGAGAGAATTTCTTAGTTTATGGTGAAAAATGTTGTCCTCCCCACCAATATTAAACTAACTTTATTCATTCGCTACTTCACTCCTTTGGCAAAACCAATGCCTCAATTATCAAGGGTCTACGTGCTAACAAGACTGGCTTCAAATTTGTATTTTCTTCATAAATCCAAAAGACAAAAATAAACCTTAACCAATTTCATCTGTTCTGTGTGGTTGAGGGTAAATCGACCTGGGTACAGAATTATAAGCGGAAAATTCATTAGGGCGTGAAAGAACTATTATTTCGTTATATGATATAATATCTCCTTAAGAACAAAAACCTTAAAAGCCCTCTTAGGATAATAACAATAGATAACTCTTATTGTGTACTTGTTGCCCGAAGTGTAATGTACTTTACGATGGCCTTGGAAGCAATAACAGGAGCTGTACATGGCCCAGTGAGGAAATAAACTTCCATTGGAGACTACTATGATTTAAAGAACTTATAAAACCTTGAACTTATGCCTACAGTAGTGAAATCTATGTTTTAATTTTTCAGCATAACGAAGTGTCCGAATTTTTCCCATTTTGAATCTTACGAATTTAACCTTTGAATTCTTACGAAAACCTCAATCCTACCCAATACATCCCACACAGCACACTCAAAATTTATACCGTATAAAAGTTGCATAAATGGATAGGTATAATATGCAAATAATATTCCGTCGATTATGCACATAATATGCGAATAATATGCACATTATATTTAAATATTTTGCCGCCGTAAACTATTAATAATATTGACATAGTATGTATATTATTTCGTTGTTAGTAACATTTCATCGTTAATTATGATTCTTAAAAGAATCATTAATTAACGGCCACCCAGCAAACTCAAAATCTATTCAGTATAAAAGTTGCATAAATGGATACGCCTCGCGGCTGAGCTTTAAGCCACCGAGTGCGTCCACCGGGTTGCGGATGGTGGGTCAACCTCTAGATATAGAGGTTAGCTGCGAGATAAGCGAGTTCTCTCGTCGAATAAGCGGTCGTGGACAAAAAGCGGCGGTAATCCGAGGTGGTATGGGTCTATCCCTGGGTGAGATAGGCCATATAAATGAAACATTAAACCTGTGAAGATACCTGTGACTTGGCGATGAGAGGCCGCCAATAATTATGCCTCACATCACCCGGAGGGGAGGGCAGCAGCTCTTCTTCATATGAGTGAAGGTGGAGACCACGGTGGTCAGTACGCGTAATTCACGCATCCCCAGCATGCAGCATTCATAAGAGGCTCGTACTTACTTGGAAACCTTGAGATGTTAATAAAAGTAAATTCTTATTAATTTTGACACTAAATAAGACACCACAGAGCCCATGAGCATTGAATAGCCTACCCTAAAGGCTGACGAAATAGGAGTTTTTCAATAAAAATTGCCGATGATGCAGGATTGGTGACACGTCTGCTATTATTATAATCGAATTCATCAAAATGCAAGCAAAAATTAACGTATAGTTCAGTCTCAGCTACTAAAACGTACCCGTACCAGGCTCTAAAGTATTTGAAAAATTATTTGGAATGAGTAAAAGTCTCTATGTTACTGCAGTAAATGTATCAACCTATTAAAAAATATGAAGGCCCTGCCAAATCACCAGCATTAATATTTGTAAAATAAAACATGGTATCTCTTAGATCACACCTCAGATTTTATACTTACTTTGCATGAAGTCATCACCACAAGAAATTTTAAGAGGCAGGAAAGAAAAAATACAATACAGATATTATGTATATTCTTTAGTCAATCACAATAATATTTCCAATTTCCTCTTCTAACACACATCTAATTTGGCGAAACAATTACTCTTATTCTGTTTCGAATAGAAAATTATTTAAAGGAGTGAACTATTAGTGAAGGTGGGTGGCAGTAAGCAGGCAGTAATACATTTAAAAAAATGCAATTTATCGTCACAAAAAGAACTTCAGGCAAACCACAAACCCTGCCAAAAAGTCGACCACGGCACACGGAACAAAGGAGAAGGGGTGAAGGGAATAATTAGGGAAGTGGGAAAGAAAGGGCTCCCAAGCTTACGTGGTTTGGCGGTGTCTGGCGACGAGGCGGCCCCGGAGCGGCGTTGAGGTGAGAGGGCACGACATGCCACAACGGGCGAATCCCAAGAAAAAAGCCCGGATCTTCTTGCTCTCCCAAATATATAGGGAGCCCGCAATTAAATTCCTTCCTTCACACGACGGACTGGGAGTCGACCGGCTAGGGCTAGTCCGAAGACTCGGCCTACGCCCCGCAGTGAGGTCGTACTTCCACTACTGCTTACAATGGGTTGTTCTTGGATCGGAGCCTCAGTAGACGGCTCAGGAGGACTGGCCGATACATAATAACTATCTTCAATACTTTCTCCGATGAACGTCCACTATCACAGCATCCACTTGCACAAAAAAGTCCACATCCACTATAGATCTATATGTCACTTATGCCACAATGTCTGTCTTCTTGAAGACAGGTAACAGCGAAGCAATGGTACCTTCCTCCAATCTGGGCACCTTCAATTCAACAAGAATTTTCTCCCCGTGTCCTCGTCCAAGGCACAGATTATTTTCTGATATCACAAGGTGTGATGTGAAACACACACACCTAAAATTAATAAATAATAAAATACCATGTCACTTACTAGGTCACATCATTTCAAATTTTTGGTATTTCTGTATGAGAAATCAAATTACTAGGCTCGTAAATATAGTAAATAATTGTATACCTGAATATTACTTTTATTTTAAACTATAGCATGAGATAATTTGAAATAATGAAAGCCGCCGTATAACACAACATTGGGCAAGCTAAGAAACAATATTCGATTCCATAAACTTGGCTGCTTATTCTTAGTTTCTCCTTTAACCACACATTTACCGAATGAATTAATACAAAAAAGACAACTAAAATGCAAGAATTTTCAAATGAATTGCTGCTACAATAATTTTAATCACCATTTTCAGTACTGAAGTGATGCATCAACATCCCGAAGCCAAGTTTCTAACTTAAAATTACATCCAAATAATTACAGCGAGAAAGAGTACATACCTTACTGTTTTTCGTAGGGGTGAAATGTTTTCTTCTTATCGCCCAAATGCACTTCTTTTTCAACTCAGGATCTTTTGGAAAGCTAAAAACTTGAACCATGTCCCGGAGTTTCCTTAACACCAAACAATACACACACGAAAGGCATTTTTAACAAAAATACCTCACAAACACGTTTCTGAAGCCCAGTGAATGAAATTAATGAATAAGGGAAACTTCACCATTACCAAACGCTCTATTTTTCACCAACTTAACCACAAAAATCCCTGAAATGTGGTGAGAAGTAAAGTAAACAACGCGATCTCCAAAGGCTTGTGCAGGCTTGCGATCGGGGATTGGGCATTCTTCCTAGGAGAATATGTCACCACCCGCGAAAGAAAATAATCCCAGACCGAATACAGTTTTATCGATGAGATACAATTTTATCGATGCATATGAGTTTGCCAGTCCTCTTGTATCTTTTTTCGTCATTAGAGGAAATAAAGAAACATAACCTTTTTAGTAACTTCCTAAGCGCGATTTATTGTATCTGATGGTCCACCCTCGTATTCAGATACGCAAAATTCCTGTGCCGTCTGGGGAAGCATTCGAAATGTGGTGCTACCGAAGAATGATGAAGATAAAATGGATTGACCGTGTGAGTAACGAGGAAGTGCTAAGAAGAGTGGGAGAAAAGAGAAACCTCCTAAAAACCTTATGCAGAAGAAGGGACAACTTAGTTGGCCACATTTTGAGGCACGATGGTCTGATGAGGACAATCGTTGAAGGACAAGTGGAAGGGAAAAAGGGCAAGGGACGGCCCCGAATGAGTTATATAGGACAGGTTATAAAGGATGTAAAAGAGAAGAAATATGTAGCTATGAAAAGATTAGCGGATAGGAGAGAGAAATGGAGAGCTGCGTCAAACCAATCTCAGGATTGTTGACTAATGATGATGATGAAATGGATACGCATAAAATGCAAACAATATTCCGTCGAATATGCACATAATATGCGAATAATATGCACATTATATTTAAATATTATGTCGCCGTAAACTATTAATGATATTGACATAATATGTATATTATTTCGTTGTTAGTAACATTTCATCGTTAATTATGATTCTTACAAGAATCATTAATTAACGGGCACCCAGCAAACTCACAATTCTTTTCAGTATAAAAGTTGCATAAATGGATACGCATAAAATGCAAATAATATTCCGTCGATTTTGTTCCTAAAATTCGAATAATATGCACATTATATTTAAATATTATGCCGTCGTTAACTGTGATTGTATCCGTAAAAATCGATGATCATACATCCTCTGTATCAAAAAATGTGAAAAATTATGTTTTCATATATCACTAACAATTTCGTATCCTTCGCAGAATACTCCACAATTATCATTATTTTTTTATTTTCCACACCGGCATATTCCGGTCTGGCGAGGTAGGCAGCTTCGTAGCCATATTGCCGTTGTGTTTTTGTTAGTAATTGTTGCCGTAGCCATATTGCCGTTGTTGGGTGAATTGAACGTCTATTGAAAAATCTAAGATTAATGAGGAAAATATGGGTTTACGGAACTATTTTATGTCACAGTACTATTCTGGTAACGCATATTCGATAAGGAATAATAAACTTCATGGTATGAATAACAGGACTTTGTTTAAAATCAAAGTAAGTACACGTGAGTCGTTGTCGTTTGTCATAGGGTTTGCAAGCAAATCTGAAATTATTACGCTCCTAATTTTGAGTGTTATTCCCAGTATTTTAATTAATTTTTTTAATTACCTAAATGTGTATATTATGACGGTAGTTTTTCAGTCAGAGTCCCAGCTTCAAAAGTGAAGGAAGGCTATTCCAAGGAAAGACGAAGTTTTGGCACTTAGGTAATGATCCAGGTTGTGAGCTGCACTTTCACCCTGAAGATATCACATACTTGATGATATATGCATATAATTATTTTAATTTGTGATTATTAGTGACAATATGATCTTTATTGTTTCAGAGTGCATTTTCAAGAACGGCTTGCTTACATCGTTTGCGTGATTGCTCGCCACAACTCTATGACTAGCAGAGATAATTATGCGATTAGAAGACCTTTTTGTGGCTTGGAATCACATTTTGGACCATTTATAATACATTCGTTGAGAAAAGACCGTAGATGTTCAACCATGCGGATGTCATGGAAGGAATCATCGCGAGTGTTGTGATTGTGAATTCGTGTGATATACTTTGTGCTTTCTAATCACAATTTCATAAGTAACGATTATGGAAGGGTGAATGTTTGCCTTTAGATGTAATTTACATGGTATTTCAACCAAATTTGCGATGTTATAGGACTCTAACTGAATATTTGTAAATTGGTGATACAACGCTGAAGGTAGGAGGATTGTGCCCTGTTTTAGTGCTATGTACCTATGCTGTCTCTAGATGAATGATTCATTAAATTTCTCCTCGTTTCCAGAAATCACTTTTTATTAATGTAATTTTCGAATATAATGCAACTGCATATTATCACACATCAACGGTATAAAATGTGCATAAAAGGTACGTAGATATGGTATATATGTGCACAATATGCAACTATATGACAGCCCACATCAATGGTATAAAATGTGCATAATATGTACATAAAAGGTGCATATAAATGGTATATACGGGTATAATGTGTGCATATATGTAGCCACATCAGTGGTATAAATCGTGCATAAAATGTACATAAAAGGAGCATATAAATGGTATATATGGGCATAATATGTGCATATATTTTAGGCCACATCCATGGTATAAAAGGTGCATATTGTTGACATTTGTAATTTTCAGTTGTGTTTTGTCTCTGTTGGTTGGTTACCAAGATTGTTTATTGATCTGTATTTGTTAACAATCCTTATGTGTGTGAAGTGAAAATACGGTACTACTAAAACTTTTAAAATATGAAGAGTTATTGCATTTAATTCATTTACAACTACCAGTGCTTTCCAATAAAATACCAACAGAGGTTATGGGCACTGGTAAATTATAAGAAGTAAGTGAAGTCTTCATAATGTCGTCTGACGCATCCGGTATATCGTCTCACATTAAGCCGTTGTGTGGGCGTGAAGGATATCCAACTTGGAAATTTAAGCTGAAGGCGTATTTAATAGATCAAAACTTGTGGCATGCTGTTGATGGATACCCAAATGATGATCATACTGATGCTGCTTCAAAGTCCAGGAAGGATGAGCGTGCCCTAGCTAAGATTTGTTTGTGCGTGGACGATTCCGCTATCATACATGTAAGAAGATGCAAAACAGCTGCTGAAGCATGGAAAGTTCTTGCCGATGCATATGAAGATAAGGGTTTTGCCCGGAGACTTAACCTTCAAAAGACTTTGTACCGGTTATCCCTCGGAGATTATACGTCCATTGAAGAGTACCTAACTGCCGTAATGGATACCGCTCAGAAGCTTGCTGATATTGGGAAGGAGATTCCTGATGAGGATTTAGTTGCTATTTTGCTTGGAGGTCTTCCTTCACATTACGACCCCCTAGTAATGGCACTCGAGAATTCAGGAGTTGAAGTTACGGTGAACATGGTGAAAACTAAACTCTTAAATGAAATGTCCAAAAATGATGGTGCAACTGAGACTGCATTTGCATCCAATGCGTCTCGAACTATTCCGAAGAAAAAGAAGTTCCCGAAACGCAACAACTCTCAAGATGGTATCGTCTGCTATGGATGCAACCAACCCGGCCATAAAAAACCAGACTGTCCAAACAAGACCAAGAAAACGGCACAGACATCGAGTTCAACCCACAAGCAGCTACACAAGAAACAATACACTTTATTCTCGGATTTAGGTGTTGGTGGTTGTGCTCAAAGCAATAAAAATGATTGGTTTGTGGATTCCGGGGCAACTGCCCATATGACTCCTCATAAAGATATTCTGTTCAATGTTAAAAGTAACTCTGGTTTGGAGATTGTGTGTGCTGATAAACGTAAGTTGCAGAGTGACAGTATAGGTGATGTCATGATTCACAAAAGTAATAACAACAACAGTATTAGTAGTATTTCTGAAGTTGTTCATGTGCCTAATCTTGCTACAAATCTTATATCTGTGTCAAAATGTGTTTCAAAAGGTTTTATTGTAGTATTTACGAAAGAAGGTGCTAAATTTTTTCATGATAATGATTGTAGTATTTCAGGGAATGTTTTAATGACTGCTCTTCCCAGTAACGGGTTATATAAGATAGAGTCACAGGTATCAGAAAAGTCCCTGGCTGCTACAACTAACCCTTCTCAGCAAACTCTTTGGCATTGGAGGTTGGGACATCTCTGCCGCTATGGTATGAATCTACTGAGAAATGGATTAGCTGATGGAGTTGATTACGCCCCTGAGGAAAATAGAACTGTATGTACTGCATGTCTAGAAGGGAAACAGAGTCGAGAACCTTTTCTTAAAATCAAAAGTAAAAGGGCGACTAAATGCCTAGAGTTGATTCATTCTGACCTCTGTGGACCATTCAGTGTAAAATCATTAGAAGGAAATAAGTATTTACTTGTATTTATAGACGATTACTCTAGAATGATATTTACCTATTTCATTAAAACAAAAGATCAAGTTAGAGTAAAGTTTCAAGAGTTTAAAAACCTCATGGAAAAGCAAACTGGCCAGAAAATTAAAATTTTACGATCAGATAATGCTTCTGAGTATGTTAATAGGGAATTCTCAGATTATCTTAAGTCAGAAGGAATTATTCACCAGACTTCCATACCCCGTACTCCTCAGCAAAATGGTGTTGCTGAAAGGGGAAACAGAAGCATTGTGGAGAAGGCTCGTTCCATGTTGCATAGTGCCAGACTACCTAAGTCATTTTGGGAAGAAGCTGTGAGAACTGCTACGTATCTCAAGAATAAATCACCTCATAGATCCGTTACAGGAATGACTCCAGAAGAAAAATGGACAGGTGAGCGTCCCAACTTGACACACTTAAGAGTATTTGGCTGCCGAGCTTTTGTACATATTCCAAAGGAGGAACGCAAGAAGTGGGATAGCAAAAGCAAGGAACATATATTTGTAGGATATAGTGAGAATAAGAAAGCTTACAAATTTAGGGATCTTTCTAATTATATGAAGGTAGTCCATGCTAGAGATGTTGTGTTTTTAGAAAATAATTTTTCCGGTGAGAGCAGTACTGATGCTCAAATTCCTTTGGATTCTTACAATGAAAATGCAGATTCAACAAAAGATGAAGCTGCGGCTGCTGTTAAAATTCTTTTGGATTCTCCTTGTGAAAATGCAGACTCAACAGAAGATAAAGCTGGGACTAATGTTCAAGAAACTGCTAAGAGTCCTAGATATCCTCAAAGGGTACGTAACAAGAAACAATTTCCTGATCATGTTGTTTTACAAGCAAAAAATTTCTTTGACAAAGAACCTACCACATTTGAAGAGGCTATGCAAAGTGAAGACAAAGAGCATTGGATGAAAGCAATGATGGAGGAATTAGAGTGTCTTAGAAAAAATGAAACTTGGAAGCTAGTGCGAGTTGCAAATAAAAGTGTAATACCATGTAAATGGGTTTACAAATTGAAAAGAGACAATGGTGGTAAGATCATCAAGTACAAAGCTCGTTTAGTTGCTAAAGGTTTTGCTCAAACTCATGGTATAGACTTTGAAGAAACTTTTTCTCCGGTAGTCAGAGGTTCAACTATCCGTTTGCTGTTGGCTATGGCAGCAGAACTGAATCTTGATGTTGAACATCTGGATGTCGAAACTGCTTTTTTAAATGCCACTTTAGATGAAACCATCTATATGACACAACCAGAAGGTTTCATAGCTGTAGGTGAAGAGAAGAAGGTTTGTCTATTACAGAAGTCTATTTATGGACTCAAGCAGGCTAGTCGTGCTTGGAACAAAACAGTTCACAAGTTATTGTATGAGATAGGGTATATTAAATCAAAACATGAACCCTGTGTCTACTTTAAACATATTGGAACTAAAATAGTTATTATTACATTATATGTTGATGATTTCTTTATATTCTCCAATGATGAGAAAGAAAAGAAGAAATTGAAGGAAGAATTGAAGAAGAGATTTGTCATTAAGGATCTTGGCAAGATCAAACATGCCCTGGGAATGAATTTTACAAGAGATGAGAAGAGGGGAGTATTCAAGATAGACCAGAAACAATACATTAAAGATGCTTTAAAGAGTTTTGGCATGGAAGATTGTAAGATTGTTTCGACCCCAGTTGACGTTAGTCAAATGAAAGAGAAGGGTAAGGATATCATAGATGTCCCGTACCAGTCATTAATTGGAACTCTCATGTATCTCTCCGTCAACACGCGGCCAGATATTTCCTTCATTACTAGCTATCTCTCCCAGTTTAATAAGAAGCATACAGATATACACTGGAAGATGGCCAAGCGGGTACTTCGTTATCTAAAAGGTACTATGGAAATGGGACTCACATACAAATGCACTGGGAAGCCTATTTTTGGTTTTTCTGATGCAGATTTTGCAAATGATCTAAATGATAGGCATTCATACTCTGGATATGTTTTCACTTGTGCAGGTGGAACAGTCTCCTGGAGTAGTAGAAAACAAAAATGTGTTGCCCAATCGTCTTGTGAGGCAGAATATATTGCTCTTTCCGAGGCTACTAGAGAGGCTATTCATCTAAAACATCTTATTTCCGAATTATTTCAGGAACAAGAAATTATTACTATTTTTGAGGACAATCAGAGCGCTCTCAAGTTAGCAGAAAATCCTGTTTTCCATGATAGAATGAAGCATGTAGATGTGAAATACCATTTTGTTAGAGAACAAGTAGAAAACGGTAATATAAACGTAGATTTTCTCTCCACTGAGGAAATGACAGCTGACATACTTACCAAGGGCTTAAATCGTATAAAACATGAAAAATGTATGAGAGGTTTAGGCATGGTTTAAAAATAATTAAAAAAAAAAAAAAATTTGTAATTCATTTGATGGAAATGCTAAAGAGCTGTTTCAGCACATCTTCAATTACGGGGGGGTGTTGACATTTGTAATTTTCAGTTGTGTTTTGTCTCTGTTGGTTGGTTACCAAGATTGTTTATTGATCTGTATTTGTTAACAATCCTTATGTGTGTGAAGTGAAAATACGGTACTACTAAAACTTTTAAAATATGAAGAGTTATTGCATTTAATTCATTTACAACTACCAGTGCTTTCCAATAAAATACCAACACATATAAATGGTATATACGGGTATAATATATGCATATATGTAGCCACATCAGTGGTATAAATCGTGCATAAAATGTACATAAAAGGAGCATATAAATGGTATATATGGGCATAATATGCGCATATATTTTAGGCCACATCCATGGCATAATATGTACATAAAAGGTGCATATAAATGGTATATATGGGTATAATATGTGCATATATATAGCCACATCAATGGTATAAATCTTGCATAATATGTACATAAAAGGAGCATATAAATGGTATAATGTCCTCATATATTCCGTATATATGCAAACATAATGCCATTCCATCAGTGCATATATTCCGCATATTATGCGCATATATCGCAATTTATGAGGACATTATACCATTTATATGCACATATTATGTACATTTTATGCACGATTTATACCATTGTGGTGGCATAATATTCGCATAAAATTTGAATATTATGTGCATATTATCCACTTTGTGCTCTGTGGGATTGAGGGCTCATGCAAGGCGTTTTTGAAAATTGACCTTCGTTTAGAGTCTTTGAGGAACGTCCAAATACCTTGAAGTTTTTTTTTATTAACTGAAAATGCCTCTTGGATTATCTTTGCAAGTAATGATTATGAAGTTAATAAAAGTGGAGAACAGAGATATCCTTTCAATTATTTATCTCGTTTTCACCTATTATGCTCCCCAACAACACTTTGTATGCCGTTTAAGAGCGTTTCTACGCGTCACTGACTGACCGTTACACCCAGTTTATGTTCATATATTTCCCCTTTCACTCAATACAAATCAATGTATGAACTTTCTGGAGGATTCCTCCAAAAATAAGTTGGTGAAAGCATACACTGGCTTTGGCACAACCCTGTGACCCCTGTAGAACCGGAGATTTTAAACTTCAAAGTCGTCGTCACTGACTGACAGAAATGAAACTCCGTTTTTTGACATCGTCACGTTTCTTATGATTGCTCTAAAATTATTCATGATAAAGAAAATCCGCGAAATACGTAAATTAGTTCTAGGTGTTGTCCAAACGTATGCAAAATCGTGACTTTGTGTAAGTAATGGTTTCCTCTCTTTAGTCATAAAAATGGAGTGTCACTGACTGACGGGAATTGTCACTGACTGACACATGTGATTTGACGCTTGCTAACTTTTCTTTTTCATGGAATGAGCACTGCAAAATATATATATTGAACCCAGAAATTCATATTAAAAAAACATAAGAGTGGTATAGCCAGGAGGTATGCCCAGGGGGTATGTCCAGGGGTCCGGACCCCCCCCCCCCCGAAATATAAAAAACACAATTATTTTCCTTGAGAAAAAGTGTTAACATTAGTTTAAAAACCCCTACCTTGTACCCTGTGTTTAAAAAAATTTCCCCCTGTATCGGACCCCCCCCCCCCCGAACAAAATTCTTGGCTACCTCATTGAAACGTAAGCACATAGTATGTATTATATCCACTACTTTTGCTTCCATTTCTTTAGTCTCGCTTAAAATAGTGAGTACGCCTAGCACTGTGATCTATCATCTAAGGAGACACCGTAATTACATTTATAGCAACCAACTCCTCATGGTGAACAAAGAGTGTATGTTGTATGGGTTAAATGCCGTGCCACTGTTATTCCAGCATTTCATTGGAGGGAGAAATGCCGTGTACAGGGATCTCTGAAAATTTTATTTTCTTGCTGTTTTAATTGCACACTTGCACTGCATTTATCACAGGAGAACCCGACTTAAAAGCTTCCCAGGTCATGTTTCTGCCTTTGCCCTCAACTACATCAACACCACCCTTGCCATGATCTGTTACGATTTCATTGCCGCTCTCTATTCTTCCTTTTTAATTCCTCGCCTTCCCCGCTATGCTTTCTCCTCTCACGATGCTCGCGGTGTCTTTCAGCTCCCGTCTTTGCCATCTGAATCAATCCTGACAGATGGTACAATTAAGGATTTCAGATCTTAACAATCATTCCACACCTATGTCCCGCTTTCACAACAAACGTACCGAAGCGACGCGACGACAATGAAGGTGACGGTGACAAGCGGCATGCCGAAGGCAACAATTGGCAAAAAAATGAAATACTCCGCTGTGTAAACAAATAATTTACTGAGAACAATAAAACTTATATGGCATTATTACTCGAGGAACATATTATGCCAAAAATTTAGTGTACTAGTCGGGGCCAATGAAGCGCACGCACCAAAATTTGAAACCTGAGCACTACCAAAGCTTAAAA
The DNA here is from genome assembly GCF_921293095.1 of Ischnura elegans. Taxonomy (NCBI): domain Eukaryota; kingdom Metazoa; phylum Arthropoda; class Insecta; order Odonata; family Coenagrionidae; genus Ischnura; species Ischnura elegans. The sequence goes on from NC_060257.1 coordinate 15,927,422, forward strand.
TGTCAGTCAGTGACGGCGCTCAAGAGCAAAAACGGTGAATACTAGAGAATTTTTTTATTCTGATCTTTCATCCTTGTGATGGACTTGATTAGGATACGAAACGATTTATCTCCCGCATTCTTCGTTTTCGGTCAGCGGAAAAAAATGGATGTCAATCGTCACTGACTGACACCAAACGACGCACTGTTGCATTACATTCCTCTGCAGGAACATGTGACTTTCAAGTATTGATGAAATGGATTGGTAAGTAATAGTCATGATTGGGGAGGATGGTTAACTGGAAATTTTCATGGAAAAATCGTATCTTCGTTGCGAAATCTTCAGTAATAGAATGGCTCTGTAAACGGAATCATTTGCTCATATGAAACAAGAGCTCAATTCCGCGGCGTTTTCGTAAAAAATGGTTGGAGTATAGGGATAAACAAGAACGGATTATTAAAATTTGAAATATTTACACCATTTCAGGACTTTTAACGGTCCATTTATCTCAAATTGAATTTTTGAACCCTGGTATGACAGTTACGTAGAAACGCTCTTAACTTACCGCATAACCTTATAATCGACTCATACAGCAGTCGCCTCAATATCGACTAATTAATCATCTAGTGGAGGGTATGAATTATCTCTTCTTTCGGACGTCATATCCTTGAGCGAACGCAGTACTTCGATTCTAATGGTGGCCTTACATGCTACAAGGATCCACGTTTTACTGCTTGGGTCATCTCAGTTTAATGGGTAAGGTCAATTCAAAGAGAAATTGAAAATCTGAGGGAAAGAAGCACATAATGACCAATTTTTGCAAAAGTGAGATTTCCACAAACTCTCGGAGCCCCTTCGGCCATTTAACAGCAGGCATTGTTTTTTCAACAATACCTTTAACGGGTATTGTTAAAAAATGACGTCCTTTAAACGTGCAAGAACCATTATTTGTTTCTTAACATTATTGAAACTTCAACTTCGGTTATTATATGGTTATGGCACTCGTGTCTTAAATTGATCCATAGAATCTCCGATTTTGAACACGAACTGTCTGCATGGGTGTTTATCATAGTCCAATTCAGGTCTACACATATTTTTGCGTAAAAACTGTTTGTGGATAACCATCAGCCTTCAAAAGATTGGTTGGACTTAGCAGGGGCGCAGCCAGGAATTAAGGCTGGGGGGGTTTAGGTGCAACTTATACCAACATGTGTGGTGGTATGGAATAACCACCAGGATAAGCGGTAGGTGCGAGATTATTAAATTGCGGAATTTTAAGATAAACGGTTCAAAATTGTGAGTTTTACGGCTTTCTGAGGGATATTTTATTAATCCTTACATTATTCTATTCTATTAGTAATATCATTGCAATTAAGTAAAATTGATTAAACTTTAACCCCCAAAACCCCCCCCTCGCTGCGCCACTGGGACTTAGTTCTCCATTCCGCCTACCTGTCTGTTAACCTCTTCATACTTACGCATTTCTTTTTTGCTTTCTTCATCACTAGCCTTATCTAATAAAAATGAGGTCTTACTTTGCCTCTCAACCCATTCACTTGTCCTTCGACAACTATCTTCATCAGGTATTCATTACTTAAGATTAAGCTGGCCCCACTTCTTTGCATTGTATATATAAAGTACTTCTCTTTCCACCCACACTTCTTGTTACTCCCTCTTTATTTACTCGAGCGAACAACTTTATCTTTGTCATTCTTCGGTAGCACTTCGAATTCTCCCAATTTTGACTTCTCTGTTGCTTTCGTCATTCACGATTAAACTCTCTTAATGCAACAAGCCTTTCCCTTGGGCTACAACCTTGTCGCGGTGGAAAAGCTTGCGCGTTCCTATGACCCCTAGAGCTGCACTGGCTGGATTAATTCTAAATTATTCCCGGTAGGGACACCCATGCCAGATAGGTCGAAGGGTAGGAGCCAGACGAAAGGTAGTCCATGTGATGGTGTCACGTGAAAAACACTGTTGGAATGGAAGTGGGAAACCCTACCAACTATCTCTTCCCTGAAAACATGGAGTACAACCAAATGAGCAAGGACATCAGGAAGAGAATAGCATTAGCGAAGGAGGCGTTCTTGAACAGGAAGGAGCTTCTGAAGGGATCGTTGTGTAAGAGTTTAAAGAAAAGGTTAGTGAAGAGTTTGATTTGGAGTGTAGCTCTCTACGGTGCGGAAACGTGGATACTGAGGAAAGAAGGCGAGAGAAGATTGGAGGCATTCGAGAATTGGGTATGGAGAAGAATGGAGAGGGTGAAATGGACGGAGAGGAAAAGGAACGACGAAGTGCTGGATATGGTTGGCGAGGAGAGGCAGCTTTTGGATGAGATGCGGAGGAGACAGAAGGTATGGATAGAGTTAGTGCTTAGCGGTGAGGGGATGTTGAAAATGGTGTTGGAGGGTAGAATGTTACGGAAACGAGGGAGGGGAAGGAAAATAATAGGATTTCTAAATAGATTGAAAGAGAGTAGGCCTTACACTGAATTGAAGAGGGCAGTGCTGGAAGGAAAGGGAGGCTCCCAGATCACTTCTTGAATACTCCATGGAAACCTACCTTAATCGGTAGAATACTATAGTAAATAAATAATGCAACAAGTTCCGTGTATTGCGTGTGGTGATTCATTTCCTTGCCTTCATGGTTGTATTCTTACCGTTACCTCAATTCGTCTTTACGCAGGATGCCTCCTTTGCCCGAGTTATTCTACTGACTATATTTCTATCTTGCTTTTTCCATCGCCGGTATCTCGGATTCTTATGCTCCAGAACTCTTTCACCTATTCTGGCTTTTGTTTTCATGGTTTAATTTTTTCCTAATCTCCTCTTTTTTTGATGATTATCGTAATTTTTTTCGTCAATTTTTTCAGGGCATTCTTAAAAACCTTTGTCTCTTATATGACGACTTTGTACGAGGGCCGTTTTTTTCAAGCTCCGATGGGCCATGAGCAAATACGAAATGATTGATTAAACATTATTTCATTGGTAAATATTGAGCACACTTGTGGTGTTACGGTGTGGTGACATAATCGCCTCGGCGATTGGGGAATTGGTCGTGCCTATGGACAAGCTTGACTATACCTTCTTCATGGAACGTTGCCGCAAATGACTTCCAATGAATTATGCCTTTGTCCTGAAGTTCATCGCCCGTTTGAAAACGCTTGCCATCCAGCCACATCTACATTTCAGATTAAAGATGGAAGTCCCCCGGCAGTAGGTCGACATTGTACGGCGGGTGATCGAAAATGACCCATGTAGCAGTTGGGCTGCATCAGCGCTGAGATGACGGGTGTTGTCATGGGTCAGAACACTTCCAGAAATGAGCAGGTGTCTTCTTTTGTTTTGAATGGGAATGGACGTAATGCTTCACAGTGAGCAGCTGTATTAACGTTGTCACCGGATGCATGTAATTTACGAGCAACGCACCTTTTTGAAACAAATAACGGTAGCATAACCTGTTCGATTGCTGAAGGGATCGCCTGAATTTTCTTTGTTTACCTGGTGATTTTTGGTGCCTCAATCGTAGCGATTTTTGCTTTTATTCATGAGTGCTGTATTTAATCTGTCTCACACTCGAGCCATAGTTCATTAAAAATTTCCTTTTTTGACATAAAGGTCATGACTAGATATGTGTGGAAATCGCAAATGCGATACAGATGCGATGCGCGCAAACAAATACGATATAGATGCGATGACTGGACTTTTATGATATTTTTACGCAAATTTGCCTTTTTGACGGCAAAATTCGTACATTTTGTGCCGAGCGCAGTTTATGCTCCGCCGACACTCGCCGCTTAAAGCATGTGAGCGACTGGCCAGCTGCTAGTTCGCTGGGACTCTACGTGGCCGCGAACTACAAGTGGGCGCGGGCAAGCTACACCTCCGCCAGTATATGTCTTATTCCTTAATTTATTATTGTTCTACAGCATAATTATTTAAAATATTCTGTATTTTGTCCTATAAATGTGTTTCACTACATTTTATCGTCATCCACCTCACTATGAAAATAAAAAAATTGACGCTACAAAATGCGATAAACTGTTATTGAAAGTGCGATTTTCACGTATATCTAGTCATGACATATCAATTCTGAAGCTATGCGACGAGTTTTCTGGCTGTCTCTCCGCAGTGCACACTTGGCGGGAGAATCAATTGAGGCAGTGTAGCTAATGAGATTGCCACTAACCTTAAAATAACATCTAGCGGTCAGAAAAGACTTAAGTGTGTGGTACGGAGGACGCGTCATTGCCTTACCTGCGCAGTACCCACCTTTCGCTTGTATGGTGATTTTGCTGAACAATCGGAGGTTGAAAAAACCTCCCTCGTAATAAGCATATCGCAACGTACTAAATATTTCTCCATACAGAAAGGTTTCTCGGGTTTTCCACCGGTTGATGTCGTCCATGTCTCCCGACGCTTCGATCCACGGCTTGCTGATCATCCTCAGGGGATCTTCCGAATTCCTATCTCATTCGGAAGATCCCCTGAGGATGATCAGCAAGTCGCTGCTCGAAACGTCGGGATACATGGACGACATCAACCGGCGGAAAACCCGAGAAACTTTTCTGCAACTGATACGCCGGGAAACCCTAAGATCATACACATTTCTCCATAGTTGTTTCTCATCTTTAATTAGCTCTGCTGGCATGTCGTCCATTCCAGAAGCCTTGTCCTTCCGCAGGTCATCATCATCATCATCACTGGTCAACAATCCTAGGATTGGTTTGACGCAGCTCTCCACTCAGTTCCCCTATCAGCTAATCTTTTCACACCTACGTATTTCTTCTCTTTCACATCTCTCTTTACTTCTTCCATATATTTTGTTCGAGGTTTTCCTTTTCCATTCTTGCCTTCCACTTTTCCTTCGACGATTGTCTTCATCAGGCCATCATGTCTCAAGATGTGGCCTATAAGGTTGTTCCGTCTTCTTATTAAGGTTTTCATGAGGCTTCTCTTCTCTCCCACCCTTCTTAGGACTTCCTCGTTACTAACTCGGTCGATCCATTTGATTTTCATCATTCTTCTGTAGCACCACATTTCAAAGGCCTCTATCATTGCTTTCTCCGCTGCGGTCATTGTCCATGCCTCACTTCCGTATAGGAGCATACTCCAGATGTAGGTTCTTATAAATTGTTTCTTTACTTCCATATTTAAGTTTCCCGCTGTAAGCAGGTCTCTCTTTTGGTGGAATGCTCTCTTCGCCTGGGCTATTCTGCTGATAATTTCTTTCTTGCTTCTCCCGTCACTAGTTATCTTGCTTCCCAAATAACAGAATTCATCCACCTCTATCAGTTTTTGCCTCCCTATTTTAATGTTGGTCTTGACTTCTTCTCTTCTGCTGCATACTAAGATCTTGGTTTTCTCCGTGCTTATTTTCAGTTGATATCTACTCATTACCCTACCCATATTTACCAGAATATTTTTCAAATCCTTCTCTGTTTCTGCTATAACGGCTATGTCATCGGCAAATCTTAGCATGCTTATTTTTTCTCCATGGATATTCACTCCCAATTCCTTTTCTTTGATTTCATTAATGGCTTTTTCAATGTAAACGTTGAAAATTACGGGTGACAATGAACAGCCTTGTCGCACTCCTTTCTTAATTCTTGCTTCTTCACAGCTGGGCCCCGATTTTATCACGGCTACTTGGTTTTTGTATAAACTGTGGATGATTCTTCTGTCATTATAAAGAACCCCAATTTCCTTTAGGATTCCAAGCATTGTGCTCCAATCCACGTTGTCAAATGCTTTCTCTAAGTCCACAAACGCAACGAATGTTGGCTTGTTCTTTTCCATTCTCTTCTCTATGAGCAGTCTAAGGGCCAATATTGCTTCCCTTGTGCCTTTGTTTTTTCTGAATCCAAATTGGTCCTCATCCAAGTACTCTTCTGCTTTTCGTTCTATTCTTCTATAAATGATCCTTGTCAGTATCTTTGACGCATGTGTAGTAAGGCTTATAGTCCTAAAATCTTCGCACTTCTCCGCTCTTTTCTTCTTAGGAATAGGGATTATAATGTTCCTCTCGAAATCCTTTGGTATCTCACCTGTCGTATACATTTCACTAATGATTTTGTATAGCTGGTTCAACGTCTTCTCTCCTGAATTTTTAATTAGTTCTGCAGGAATGTCATCAACGCCAGACGCTTTATTTATCCTGAGGCCTCTTACAGCCGCATCAAATTCCGATCTTAAAATTGGGGCTCCCATGTAATCGGCATCCACTTCCCTCTCGTTTTCGATAGTATTCGTTCTGAGGCGACTTCCTTTGTACAAATCTTCCAGATATTCCTTCCATCTCTTCCCTTTTTCTTCGTTTTCAATCATTAGTTCTCCGTTTTTGTCCCTAAGGGTATTACATCTTACTTAAAGTGGTTCCTCACTATCCTATAAGCGGCCTCTACTTCCATGTTTAAGATTGTTTTGCACGTCTTCGCAAATGCTTTTCATCCACGTTTCTCTAGCCTTCCGCGCTTTACGACATATTTCGTTCCTTATTCTCTTGTAACGATTCTGTCCTTCCTCTGTTTTCGCAGCCTTGTATTTTCTTCTTTCTTCAATGAGATCTAATACTTCCTACGTGATCCATGGTTTTTTCATAACGAATCTTCTTTTACCAAGAACTTCCTCAGCTGCCGCCTGCAGACCACTTCTAATGGTTTTCCAACATCCCCTATTTTTTTTTCTACAGCCTCTTTAAAAGCCAGTTGATGCTGAACCTCACTCAATTTTTCAACCTGCCATATGTTTTTCACGGCTTTCTTCAACTTTTTAAATTTAAGGTGGCATTTCATCATAACTAAGTTATGGTCACTATCGATATCTGCCCCTGGATAACTTTTGCAGTCCTTCACCTGGTTCCTGAATCTTTGTTTCACTAGAATGCAGTCGATTCGGAATCTTCTACGGTCTCCTGGCATCTTCCACGTGTATCTTCTTCGCAGGGGATTTTTGAATAAAGTGTTGGCAACCACTAGCCTGTGCTCCGGGCAGAATTCAAGTAGCCTTTCTCCTCTTTCATTTCGGTTACCCAACCCATATTTCCCAGTTATTATTCCGTCTTGACCTTCGCCGACGACGGCGTTCCAGTCACCTAAAATAATAAGATTTTCTTCCCCTCTTACCTGCTTGATAACTTCCGCTATATCTTGGTAGACATCTTCTACTTCTTTGTCTTCATAATCTGACGTAGGCATGTATACCTGTACCACTACAGTAGCTACGGGTTTAGTATCTATCTCCACCATTACTATCCTTTCATTAAATTGCAGGTAGCTTTTAACACGCATCCCGGCGCTCTTTCTAAGCATTATGCCTACTCCAGCATTACCATTTAGCGATCCCGTGTGTACCATTCTGTAGCTTCCACTCCAAAAGTCTCCTTCCTGGGGCCAATTCATTTCACTGATGCCTAAAACATCGAGGTTCATTCTTCGCATCTCCACCTTCAAGTTCTGTAGCTTACCGCAGGTACGAAGTAATCTGACGTTCCATGTTCCTATCCGTAACATTCTATCTCGTTTGACCGATGTACCCTCTCGAGTAGTCCCCGCCTAGAGATCCGAATGGGGGACTAGTTTACCTCCGGAATATTTTACCCGAGAGAATTCCATCATGTCATTATATAAATTGAGTGGAGTAGCTGTGACTCCTCGGGATGATAATGTGGTGGTTTCCCTGAGGGTATTTTTTCATATTGTTGAGTGATTCATGAGATGAAATAAAAATAATATTGCGAGTTTTCCTCCAGAGTGTTTATCCAAGATAAAGCTCATGAGCATGTTATATATATATATCAAGCTATATAGGTGCAATAAGGTATACCTCTCTCTCTTCAATAAGTGTGTTTGACTACCTGCAGCTCGATTCTGTAAATGTCATACCTGTGCTTCGCGTGGTTCGAACCACAGTGGAGTTCTCACGCCTCTCACCGTGAAAGACGTTCAAGCGATCCTGTAAGCTTGTGTCGTGAGATGTTTGACGGATTGCGAACGATCACTTCAGTTTCTTATGTTGGTAGCTGTGCGGACGCGAGGAACGAATCAGAATCTCCGACACAAACTTACTTCAGCGGCCAACTGCAACTTCAGTTACCATAGAGAAACATATACAATGCCGTGGAATATTCACTCCCAAAGTAAATAATACTTCTTTACTCAATTTTGAGTGAGGTCTTTTCTTTTAAAAGTGCCTATTAATGATAAGTTACGGTTGCTTAACTAGTTAATAGCTATAAACTGTATATTACCTCTTTTATATGTTGTCAAGTGCTGCGTATCAAAGTCAGTTATCACGTAGCGGGCTCGTAATTGCACAATTAGCTCTAATTTCCTCATGATATGGAGCTAATGCTTACGCGGAATGAGAACAAGTGTTATTTTATTATTTAATAACGGTTCACTCTCGTATGTGTTTGAGCTGTTCTCATCATTTCAGTACATAATTTTAAATGCGCTGTGGTGCGTATACATATATGTCTGATTGTGCAAGCACATGCCACTATTCACGATTTATACTGATGAAAATGTTTCTGGCGCGAATACGAGTAGATTATTAACAGTTTCTGCTAGAGGACGAGATGTTTACATGTCTTAGTATTTCTATTATGTCAACAGAAAAACGAATCATGTTGGTCGTGTTACTGAACGGCAGCAATAATGCATGGACGAGATGGAATAGGTGATCAATGTTTATCTTAACGTACTAAAGTATGCCCCGGCAAGCCATCTAAACGTCTACGAATTAATCGTGGTGTGAACTCAGTGATCCATCGCCAATCTCGCGTCTCGAAGGGAATGTTGATATCGCGTATCTGCCGTCGAAGTATGTGCATCTATTGCCTCCGTCGACATTGATGCTCATGCAAAAGTAGCGGAGGTATGTAAAGAGCCTCCATTCTCGTTAATAAAAACAAATCGAAGGCTTGAACTTACGAAATAAATATTAAATAAATCTGTTAACATTCAATACCGCACAATACTTTTACCGTTGGTTCTACTCCAAATTATTATGAAAATTAAGTTGTCAGTATTTTAATTGTACATTCTAGAAGATGCACAAATATAAGATAATTGTCAAACCCTCAGCGCAAGGTTTAACTTCCCACCAACTTCAATCGCAATGAACGCCAATCAATTTAAATAGGACGCGAATGTAAATTTAACTTAATGCATTTCTTTTACTTGTTTTTAATACATATTACTTATGCGAAGTGACAATATGAAATAGCCACCATCGTAATTAATGAATAATGTGCTATTAATTATCAATCACAGCGTAAATTCATAATGAAAAATTAGAGCGCATTGCCGCGACGAAGCTACCACTGCTACCACGGGCCCTCTTGGGCGTGAATACTTTCACGGACGCGGCTGTGAGAGTGACGTCACTAAAAAGTTTCAGAATCGCTCCAGCGTCAAAGCCGTGAATACATTGACGAAATCCGCTTGTGACGGCCATATCACATTTACAGAATCGAGCTGCTGGTGTCATAATATAGGAGTTGAGTTCAACTCTTGGTAAAATGGGGCCCTATTAGGTAAAATGGTATAGACTCATGAAGTAATTGGGTCTTATTACGGGAGCTCCCGTGAACCCGGAAGATCACACATAATTAGGATGGAAAGAGAAAATTTTTAAAAGGTGCCAAAAATCCCAAAGGTACCAAAATCTGTACAAAACAGAAATTGCAAAAAATGCAAAAATTAAGCATGCTTGGGGTACATGAAAACGTATGCAATATTGAGTGAAGTGATGTTTGCGCTTATGGTTTCCTTCATTATGTGATGCATTTTTCATATTAATTAGCAATAATGTATTACCTATAGAGTCGTGTCATGCACTAACCACCTCTATTATAGTGTGATGTAGGAGAAAGAAGAAGACGATGAGATATAAAAAAAATGGCGACATGCGTGTGAACTTTGCGTTTTATCCGATGCGTTGCGTGAAGAAGCGAAAAATGCCTATTGATCGCACGAATGACAAAAGGAATCATGTGATTCGTGTGTCCTCAAAATTTAGGAGGAGAAGAAAGAAGACATCAGGACAAGAGGACCACAGAAGGAAGAAAGCGAGTGATACATATCTTAAATATGGGCCCTAAGGGCCATGATCATTGCATCGAGTAAGGCTAGGTTTTTTAGGCACGTTAATTATAATTTTTTTGGTCGATCTAAGGTTTGGCATGCGCTGTATTCCATTGCAGTACACGGTGATTGAACTGTGTCACATGGATGGAAAAGAGGTAATTTCCTCCAAGTGCCATGGTTACTTTCCGTATACTTTAGTCGAGCGTATGCTATTCCTTGGGGAAAGGGTTATTTATTTTCCTTGCATGTACTAACCCGCTAATGTGTGATTATTAAGAGATGTTTCCGTGAGCCCTGTGCCTCATCGAGGATTCTCCTCTCTGGCCTCATGCATGCATTAGTAATCTTAGACAATGTAAAACTCCTATCTACTCGTATAGAAACTAGGTCCCTGTGACGTCACGTTTCCATCGCATTGGCGCCAATCTGGTCTTTTTCAAATGAGGTTAAAATTGACCGTTACCATTCGTCTAAACTGAGATTTCTAAAACCAAATAATTTGTATATTATGAATACACTAATGGTGGGTAAGGAATCGCAATCATTGCATTTCGTTTTCTTTGATGAAGGAAACTACCCTATTCCTTGGGGGAAGGATCATTTATTTTTTATTGTATGTACTTTCACCCCAGGCTCAAGACATCGGTACTTCACGTGAAGAGGACTCCAGCTTCACAACTAGGTTAGCTTTTGGGCCCTCAGGGCCGTGAATCATTGTGTCGAGGAAGGCTAGATTTTTTAGGCGCGTTATTTAGTGTTTTTTTTGGTGTCGAACCGAGGTTTAGCATGCGCTGTATACTATTGCAGTACACGGTTATTGAACAGTGTCACTTGGATGGAAAAGTGGTAATTTCCTCCAGGTGCCATGGTGACTTCCCGTATATTGTAGTCGAGCGTATGCAATTCCTTGGGGAAAGGGTTATTTATTTTCCTTGCATGTACTAACCCGCTCTTTCCCTAGGCTCAAGACATCAACGTGGCCGAAGAAATGACGACTTCTCAGGAGAGGTCAGGCAACTAAACGGAACGTGTCAACCCTGGAATTCTCTCCAACTATGACGGTAAGTGCGATGTTTTAAAATACTTTTCACCATTGCTTTTTTATTTTGTTTACATTTTTATATTTTACCGAATTATCGCGATAAGGACATAAAATCTAATTGACGAATAAAAGCAAAATTTCCCATTTACCAAGTTTTTTATGCAACTTTATAATTTCACAAAAGTTTTTTTCACATTCAAAGTCGATGTGTATTAAATAAATTTAAAGTTTTTCTTAAAATGAGTTCACGGCAACAAATTTTAGTTTTAAATAATCATCAATAAGTTCTTTTACCTTTGATACAATTAGTATATCCATGTGAGTTTAAATTTTGTCACAAATACGTAATGCATATTGTGCCATTAAGAATTTGTTACTTTTTTTGCCTTATTTACCCATAAAAGATGACATCCTATTCTTTCTGTTCTTAAATATAAATTTAGATTAATTCCTATGATCTACATATTTCTTTGCCCTGCATTCAGTAGTATCAATAATTTATTTTCCTGATTTGTTTCATCCCCCATTGATAAATTCTATCGCTTTCCCTGATGCATCACCGACAGCTTTTTTTCGCGATGAAACTTTTTTATTTGTGTGAGTACATTACATTTTTTTCATGCCATTTAAATATTTTAAATTAACGCTAAATCATGGCAGATTGGGGATTTCGTCTTTCATGGTTACTCCTATTTTTTTATTAATTGCAAGATTAATATCGATTAATATTTTTGAAAATATCATTTCCAAAGTAGACCTTGTTTGTTAATAAAAAATAGTTTTGCAATTCATTTCTTATGATAGAGGTACCCCCGTTTCATCCGTTGATTTTTAAAACAATTTATTTTAATAGATTACTAAAGTTTCCCTATTGCCTCCATTACGATTTACGACTACACGCTTTATATATTCGTAATATTGGATTAGCACGTGGTTGTGTATTAAGTTATTACACGTATCTTAGTGAATAGGGTGGTTTCCTAGTATTTTTTTATTGCCTAAATCGAAAGCTTATTACTCCTGGAGTACGTATTTCACGCTTTTAGATTTTTAAATATGATATCTATTTTTCGCGATTAATTGAAAAGTGAAAAATCTCAACCGCGCGAAAACGTGACGGCTAAGTATGAATGCTGGGAAAACCCCGTATGACATCATTCTGGTTCCCGCTGTCGCCGTGTGAGGTGACCTTTGGGCGAGGCTTTGAGCGCTGATACGATGCAGGATGCTTGCAGGTAGCGCTTGGCTTTAATAAGAATTATTAATACCATATCAAACAAATGAAACTTTCCGATCTCAGGCAGTTTTAACAGGTGATTATTAAGACATGTTTCCCTGAGCTTTGTGTCTCATGCATGCATTGGTAACCTCAGACGATGTAAAACTCTTATCTTTTCGCATAGAAACTAGGTCCCTGTGACATCACGTGGAGTGGCATCGCATGGGCGCCAATCTGGCCTTTTTCAAATGAGGATAAAATTGACCCTTGCCATTCGTCTAAACCGGTATTTCTAAAACCAAATAATTTGTATATTAAGAATACACTAATGTTGGGTAATGAATTGCAATCAATGCCTTTTTCTTTGATGGAGGAAACTACCCTATTGCTTTTTTCTAAAATCATACAAGAGGTGCATCATCGCCTTTTGGGATACTGAATTTATAGTCATGATGTACGAAATTGGAAAATTTGAGCTTGAATGACCACCCGACATTGTGTATTCTCCTTGTTAGTGCCATGGCCTGCCACAGAAGCATTTTGACCTGTCCTATAACATAGCTCCTCTCCAGGTACCATTTACGACCCTACACCACCTCCTCCAATCTGTGGTCTGTATGCAATCAAAATAAAAGCACTCAGCAAATTACCCACTCAGCAAAGCCTTTGGAGGCATTGTATCAGATCTTGTCAGAACTTTATACAACATTACAAATGTTGACATCATGTTTCTTCGACAATGTTAGGTTAAGATGAAACCTATCAATGGTGAGATTATATTGATGCTTACCGCTATTTGCAACACTGATGGTGTCAACAAACCAATTTTGTGACAACCTCAATGGGTCAGCATTTTTCATCTATGTAAATCTGGCTAAAGCCGTAGCATTGTTGATATCAGCAAGGGCCGACCCCAGAAGAATGTGGGATGTGTCAAGGTAGATGCAAAGTATCAAGGTAAATGTTGACAGAATTTAAGTTATGCCATGGTAAATACAAGTTTTACATTGGTGAATGAGAGGAGTGTCAATGGGGGTAACAAGAAGTATCTACATTGTTGACAAGTAAGATTGTTCTGACAAGTACATACTTGGTTTACACAGTGCGAGAGCTAGTATCTGAGCTGGCCTAGTCAGTTACAGCAAAGTAGCTATTCGCACCATGTGACCGCATCATATGAGTTAGTGGTATGTGCAAGTCGGGAAGTTACTCGCATCAGAGTTACTACAACATTTTTTGTTTTAACTTGCCTCTAACATTTTCCCACCATGCCACAAGTAGCAGCTTGCATGTGACTTGGAGGTCAACTGCACGGTATTGCAAAATGAGGGTAGCTCTTAAGTCCGGGACCATGCTTTGCACATTCTTTGTGTTTCCGTGTGCAAATTAGTAATGAAAAATAAGAAATGGAGCATGGATCTGAACAAAATATAAAGTTTTTGGAGTAATGCAATGACCAAACAGACTTATGGAATTGTTTGGAGCCTAATAATAAGAACAGATATCCTTACTTGAACACATTTCGTCAGAATTGGGTTTGAAATGCCTCTGGATCGATGTGAGTAGACACTTGAAGTAACTGTCCACTTTCACGCCAGCACCTTGCAGGTGTGTGACCGGGCGAGGTGAGTTGAGCTACTTTCTTGTCAGTATACTTAGGTCCAGTAGCTGTCAACTGTCAGGTCAGCAACTCGTATTGTGTAATCGTGCCCTAAGGCAAGGTTTTTGCTTCTTAAGGCAGGTAAGAATAAGGTCTGTGTTGATATGATAGTTACACTTTTTTAATAATGAAATTGTATCGTGGCTTCAGTGTTGATAAGATTGATTTGTTCAGACAGTATCAACACAACAGTAGGAATACGACTACAATCACGTTATCACTGTGAAAAAGATAACAGTTAGGAAGAGAAATCTCTTGACAATTCTGGAAAGCAATCTATAATAATGGACAATGTGCGTAGTCAATAATAGATTGCTTGATTTACATAAATTATGAAAATTATAAGGAATAAAGGTAAAGTTCAGATTATCCGTGTACTCCGATTATTCGTGTCACCTCTCCCTACATTAGCCAAGATAATTGGGAGTGTACTGTACTTTGTTACAATGTTAAACAATGTATGGCCTCCCCCATTAATCACCACTTGCCCAGTCATACTCTTCCCTCTCCTCTGGTGGCATCCCTCCCCCTGCACTAAACTGCACCTAAAATATCAAGGGCAGGGGGTGCCTCCTGGCATATATGTACAGTAGTACCTTGAGATACGAATTTAATTCGTTCTGTGATCATCGTCGTATGTCAAAAAAATCGTATCTCAAAGCAATTTTTCCCACTTAAAATAATGTAATATATGTACATTAATGCATTCTAGTGATATGAAACTAAACCAAAACACAGTTAAATTACATATAATATACACAATCTGTATAAAAATAAACGAGTAATACCACACATAATGTTTATTAATCATCACTTTAACGTCAGGCCTTTTTGGCCTCACTTTGCTGACTTTCACTGCGTGAGACCTTCACAAGGTAACGATCAAGAGAGGTCTGTTTCTGCCTCCTTTTTGAAACATTACGAAAGAATGTGAGACATGAAATAAGGCACTCGCTCTCCCTGTAGACAATTTCTCTGGGTGTCTTTTTTCCACAAAATCAGACATTCCTGCCACTTGCAAAGGATGTCACTAATTTCACGTGAAGTAAGTTCCTCCTCTGGCTCTACCTCCTCACTGCTGAGTTTCATCGTTACCCCCGAGTGGGAAATCTTCTCTAACTCCTTCAGCTCCTCTGTCGTGAGTTCTTCAGCATACTCCTCAATGAGATCAGCAACATCTGCCTCGTCTACCTATAGGCCCATGGAGCGACCAATGGATATGATCTCCTCCTCAATAGGTTTGAATCCCTCAAATCCCTCTCGTTTTGAAACAACATCTGCCCATAATTTTCTCCAAGCTGAGTTCAATGTTCTTTTGGTAACACCTTGCCAGGCAATGTCTATAAGCTTAAGGCCGATCACAATGCTGTAATGATTCTTCCAAAACTCCCTTAATGTTAGGTTCATATTTTCGGTAACTTCGAAGCAACGCTTGAAAAGATGCTTTGTGAAAAGTTTCTTAAAATCGGAGATAGCTTGTTGATCCATGGGCTGAAGGATAGACATTGTATTGGGTGGCAGATAGACAATTTTAATAAAGTTCAATTCATCTAAAAGGTCATCCTCAAGGCCAGGAGGGTGAGCGGGAGCATTATCCAACAGAAGGACACACTTAAGCGGTAGACCATTATCGATTAAGTATTTTTTCACTGAAGGCCCAAAAACTATGTTCATCCACTCAATAAAAAACTGACGGGTCACCCATGCTTTACTGTTTGCACGCCACAGAACTTGTAATTTTTCTTTCATAACTTTATAAGTTTTGAAGGCCCTTGGGTTTTCTGAGTGGTAGACTAGCAACGGTTTCATTTTGAAGTCCCCAATAGCATTAGCGCAAAGGGCAAGCGTTAGCCTATCTTTCATAGCCTTGTGGCCAGGTAGACTCTTTTCTTCAGCCGTGATAAACGTGCGCCTAGGCATTTTTTCCAAAATAACCCTGTTTAATCACAATTGAACACTTATTGAGGTAGGTATCCTTCTTCACTAATGAGTTTTTCAAAAACCGTAATGAAATTTTCAGCCGCCTTATTATCTGCTCTAGATGATTCTCCATGACGAATTACTGAATGAATGCCACTTCGTTTCTTAAAAATGTCAAACCAGCCATGACTAGCTTTGCACCCCTCACCGCCTTGCGATGATTCTCCCTCCGTCTCGGTTCAATCACGCTTGAGGTCTTGGAAGATGGCGCCAGCCTTCTCACAAATAATCGCTTCAGAAACAGAGTCACCGGCCAATTGCTTCTCCTTAATCCATAATAAAAGTATCTGTTCCATCAAATCATGTATATTAGTTCATAGCTTTGAAATAATGGTGATGCCTTTGGAAGGTTGCAGCATCTTTATTGCTTCCTTCTGCTTGATGATCGTGAATATTGTAGAAGGATTGCAGCCATACTCATTTGCCAAGTCGATGATACGAACGCCACGCTCATGCTCTGCAATAATTTCATGTTTCGCTTCCGTAGAGATCATTTTCTTAGGCTTTTTCTTTTCACCAGTTTTGTCTTTAACGTTGGGATCCATGGTTAAAATAACAAAATATTCAGAGTACAGTATAAATACTATCCAAAATGACACGAAAAACAGGCACAGACAAAGTGAATAACACAGCGATGTGTGAACGATGCAGCGTCAACCACAGTCCTCTACATTGCTACCATGAACTATAAAGTAGTAGTAAACCTTTAGTAGTTGTTGTGGTGGCCATACAGAGGACTCTAGTGTCAACAACCAAACAGAGCGACATAGCGGGCAAAAGTGGAGGGAGGAAAGCTGAGCGAACGCTCTGCCATCTAGGGATCACCTATGCAATTATCGCACATCGCAAATTCGTACCTCAAATTTTTCGTTGTATGTCGAGGTATAAATTTTAGAATATTTCATGTTGTATCTCAAAACATTCGTATGTTAGGACATTCGTATCTCAAGGTACCACTGTACTATCATACAGCCCATTTAGTAATTTTCCTTCCCAATCCACGATGAGCTTGTACTGCAAAAATGCCCATCATCAAGTGCTCTAATGTAAACCCATCCCTTAATAAGAAAGAGGAAATGATTGCCCCTTTTATTGGTGGCTATTAAGAGGGTAACTCTCTGAGTAACACTTAGACCAGGCTAGAGGGGAAATATATTTCTTCCTTCTCTTCCACACAGGCTGATAGTTAAAATCACTAACCCCCTAAGGTTAATTAAAATTGTGAAAATTTACCACTATGTTTCATTCTATCCATAAAGGCATTTTATTACCCAAATATGAAGGACCCTTTTCTGCATACCTGAACTAACCCTTAAACCTTTTCCTACCCAGGTGCCCAAAATCGTTGCCTTCCTTCTGATCCCCAACCACTCAAAGCAGAGCAACAAGGGGAAGAGAATATATATGAGGTAGCCAAAGTTGGGGCCCACAATAGCAGGATAGGCCGTTAATTGTGAGGTCCTCCCCGCACCATGTCTCTAGAATGAGGCACAGGCCCATTCCCTGGTCTCAGTTCCTCTTACGACTGATAAATACATACATAAAAAGTGAAAATTTTCAAGCGCGCGAAAACGTGACAGCTAAGTATGAATGCTGGGAAAACCCCATGTGACATCATTCTGGTTCCCGCTGTTGCCGTGTGAAGTGACCTTGGGGCGAGGTTTTGAGCACTGATACGACGCAGGATGCTAGCAGGTATCAGAGTACCCTGCTAGCAGGTAACGCTTGGCTTAAATAAGGATTATTAATACCTTATCAAGCTAAGGAAACTTTCCGACCATAGCCAGTTTTAATAGGTGATTAGTTAGAGATGTATCCCTGAGCTCTGTGCCTCATGCCTCTATGTAAAACTGCTATCTACTCGTATAGAAACTAGGTCCCTGTGACGTCACGTGGAGTGGCATCGCATGGGCGCCAATCTGGCCTTTTTCAAATGTGGTTAAAATTGACCATTGCCATTCGTCTGAACTGGGATTTGTAAGACCAAATAATTTTTATATTATGAATATACTAATGGTGGGTAATGAATTGCAACCAATGCCTTTCGTTTTCTTTGATGAAGGGAACTACCCCGTTGTACTTCGCAAAAGTGTTAAATACTGTTTGCTCTCATTGAAAATGTATTTAGATTTAATATTTCCAACACTCTATAGTTGAAATCACTCATTCCACAAAATAAAATACAAATCATGGAGAAAAAAGATTAAATTTTGTCCAAAACATTAGGTACACACATGAGAAGCAGTACAAACATGTTTTGTGACTTATATTCAATCAACTCTCTTCACAAAGTTTTCGAATGAATTCATTAACAGCATAAAACGTCAATCATCTCCCACAGTTACAAAACAAAAGCCTAACCTGAGCATAAGAATTGGAATGATGTTGGAGCACAAATTCCATTGATAAAGATGAGATTTGTGAATGAAAGGTTTTTTTAAGTCAAAAAGGAACATGATTATCTAACAATAGATCACAAAATCAAATCCTCACTAGTGATTCGTGCAGTAAAAAAACTGCAATGGAATACAACACATAATAAAGGACACAATATCAATTGGGTGTATACGGTTCACATTGTTTGATTTGTTCAAGAATTAATCACAAATATCCAATAAACTATCACATATTCCCACTGGCAAATAAAATTTAATAATTTAGACACTGGATTTTAAAAGACTGGGTATGTATTTTTACTTTTAAATAACAGTGAAGTTGACCACCGCCAAGAAAACGATCCCATTTCAGGAATCATCGTCAGAACTGTCAGAGCTCATTGTTGGATCATCGTCTTTGTAGTCAGGTTGCAAGGGTATCTCCAGCGTCCTTAAAGGAAAAGAAGAAATCAATTTTGCAAAACTGTGTAACAGGAGCAGCAAAAGTTTTAGTTTATAAAGCAAATTAAATCAAAAATGCATTTGTTAGGTTGTGTAAGTCATGACAGTTATCTGTAAGCAGCTCTATTTGATTGTTGTATGTGAATTTAAATCAAAGTTCAAAATTGAATAAGCAATTACCAACAGTGTAGATGCAGATGAATAGAAAAATGGATGGTTTCTCATTGAAACCACTTTTACTTGTGAAAATTAAGCTATCTTGTACCTTTTCACACATCACATCCACAAATCAAATACACAGTTTTCATAGTATTAATTATTATTATCAGAGTTGAAAGACCACCCAAGGCTATCCAAACTGTAACCATACTACTGGATGTGCACATGTGAGTTTAATGATTGCATATAAATATACAAATTGATTTTTTTTCTCGCGTTAACAAAGTAGTCATATAGAGAAGCAAAAATAATGTAAAAGAGCTAAAAAAATAACACCAGGAAGCCAAGGTTTGATAATACCGTGGCACAGACTGCAGCTGTGTTGATTGTCATACAGGCATGTAGACAGAGGGTGAGATTAAGCAGCCCCCAAAATTTTTCCAGCTTTGCCAAAAATATCATCAATGAATAAACATCATTTGTACTAGCACGTAAATTTGGTTTTAAAGTGAATGTTTAAATAATTTTGCATGAATATCCCAGTAATTAAGTGCATATTTGCCAACACAATTTACTCTCTTTTTCCATAGAAAGGGGGTGCTTGAGGCTTAGTTTAGAATTGCCTACTGACTACATGCCTGTTGCGAGTGACTATTATTTTTCAAGCATGCTCACATTCCAGACTCAAGCTCTTGTCAGCATTTTTTCAAGACTTCAAACAAATATCACATCAAGGCATTAAGAAAAAAACTGCACACTATAGTGAAACTCTGACTTTACTTGCCTTTTCTTCATCACACACTGATGACACTAAGTAGAACTTAAGCTTTTGGTGAGGTCATCAACCAGCCTGGAGAGGGGGAAATCGATAAAGCAAGTGTCGAACGAACCAAGGGGATGTTCATGCATTACACATATTGAGAGGGTTTAGCACAAATTTCCACACACAAAATTTATTTTGTGTCCAACTGTCCAAGCTCAAACAACATTTCCTATGACAGTATTCTTAGTGTCCTTATGATAAAAACCTTTACACATATTATTTCAGATTTAATAGTCCTTACTAAAATAATAAGTGGTTTATAGAATGTTCAGGACTATTGAGTCTCATACAATTCAGAGAACCAATTTGTTCCACTCTAGATCGAATCATAATACTTTTCTTCATGTTCACTCCACCTACTATTCTACCATAAGTTCTATTCGGTCAAGTACCGCATTTATCTAGTTTTGCATTTGGTGTAAATTATTTCTACACAATACAGAATGCCCAAATGGTATATTAAATTGCATGTGAAAAATGATTTTAAAAATCACTTTAATTTGCTAATACTTATCGCAAAAGTAACTAAAGAAAACTTTATAAACAATTATATGGTATTGGTGCCGAAACATTGCAAAAATAGCATAATTTACTTGTTTCTCTTTATTTGAAACAAATACTGAAGTATAAATTGAAACGGATCAAATAAAACATAGATGGAAAATTGCACCTTAATTCAAATCAATGAGTTCAATCCGTGGAATGGTGACTTGATAGATTCAAAAATAAACATTTATATATTCCACAAAGAATTTATAGAAAAAAACTATCTGTTTCCACCTTTTCAGGTCATTATGAAGTGATAACCAACAGAATTCAATAGTTTTTTCGATAAATACTGTGTGGAATAAAACAATCTTTATTTGTGAATCTATGATGCACCTTATCGTCTGAATTCATACAAATTCTATTCCGACTCGCTAAACTTCAAATTGTAGAGAAATTTCAACAATTTTTCAATAGAAATCATTACACACTTCTATTCGCTATAAGAATTATACATTACTCCAAACGATAAGCACTCATAAAATTTTTCAAATTGAAAAGTTGTACGTTTACATATGGAAGACACATAATACACAGAGAACACACACATGTGACATTCAGCTGAGGGTTCTCATAAAAGACAGTTTCAATACAGAATCAATTTTTATGGCTATACACACCTGGGTTGATCAGTTTCTGATGGGTCAATGACAAGCGTCATTCTCCAGCCATTCTCGTCACTGATGCACAAAAGGGCCTCACAGAAACTCACCCCAACCTCCTTCAAGTGGAAAGTGTTGATGTGATAACCCTGCAGCAGAAGACAAAGTTCACACACACATTCAATTAATAAGAGAATATTCAGTGGAGAATGCTTGCACTACCATAGGACTGCCAAGTGTATTCAGGGCATTACGAGAAATAAAAGATATTTGAGGTGAAACACTGAAAATGTCTAACAAGTTGTCATTAAAAAAAACAGAAAAGTAATAGAAAAATCCAAGAGTGACATTATCTTCAGTTATTTTGGAACAACTCTATGGACCGTTCATTTCTCATGTAAATAATAACCCTTGTATCTACGTGTATATAGTTCCTTATGTACTGTTAAAGCTAGGATATCATAGCATGAATATTTCTTCTGCAAGTGTATACTGTACAGTTGTAAGTAACATATGCACCGGCCATTTAAACTGAAATGAATTTCTAATGCCAAGTTAAACTCAGTTAATTCATGAAAAATAATTACATATTTACCGTACACATCTGAATATAGTCCCCCCTTTTTTTCCAAAAATGCCCTTGATAAAAGTTAAGGGGGGGACTATATTCAAACCCATTTTTAAAATTTTATTCCCAAAACTCAAGCCTCAAAATTAGGGGGGGGGACTATATTAAGAGGGGGACTATATTCGGAGGAATACGGTAATTGAAAGCATTTGTATCCCATTGTTATCACCTCATTATATCAAAATTGCTTCAGCTATATCAGAGCTGGAAACATGATATTTTACTACTTTTAAGTGGTGAAAAATTGTGAAAAAATCCTTTTTAAGGGACACATTTGTGATAAATTATAATTTTATGACTTGAAATACATTGTACCATCAATTCAACTTGATGAATAGTGCTAAAAAGGTCTACAGATAATTCGCATGATAGGTCTACGCATAAAAAGAAATTCAATAACTTAAAAAATAAGGACCACGCTACTATATATACATGCTAAAGCATTTCTTTCAAGCACTCACGTTGAGCGTGCCCTGGTCCATGCCGCAATAAGTGCTCTCCATGGTGTAGCTTCGCTTGATGCCAAACTCTCGCCAGAAGGTCACCCTAGCCGTACTCTCCCTGTTTTTCTCGACCGTGAAGTTACAATTGGAGAGGGAGAAGGCAGGGTTGAAGCGGTCCATCAAGTGCGGAAGCATCTGCGCACACCACAGAATAAAAACATGACATTCATTAACACCTCATCAGTCTTAAACGTAGGCCACAGTGTACATAACAGAAAGGCAGATGGTGAATGATTTAAAGGACTGACAGAAAAGGGCAGTGTGCAAAATATATCCATTTGAAATATATATTTTCAATTCTTTTTCCATCTGTATTTTGAATTGGAAATGCAATTTCTTGAAGAATATTCTATTTTATAGCTGACATAAATCACATATCCAGAGTAAATTAGAAAGAACTAATATTTACACTTTTAAAAATGTTAACCTGAGTGAGGCCAAATCCTGAAAATTATGCGCAATCACTAGGTATCATCATATCAAAAAATAAAACATTTTTGGCACTTAAAATCCTCAGATTAATCAAATACTTGTTTTATCAAAAATTTCATAATACAGGGGTACATTCAGGGAGTTTTGCGATGGTCATAGACATAAACAGAGGCACCCCCTCATACACTTTTTATCATTGAAGCAGTTAGACACAAGATCAACCCAGACCAATAACGTTACACTATATACATTTTCACCAGAGTAGTACCCTAGTGATATGGTTTTTACGTGCATACTCAGCCCAACTCAAGAGGAGTGTAGCACTAGAGGTTCAGAGTAAACCTCTCATGACTCCTCCTAAAAAACTTTGAGTTTGGGACCAATATTTTACCCTTGTACCTTGCTTCATTTATAGTTTAGATGATCAAAGAGAAAATGGAAAAATTTTGGATAGAAATGCATATTATGAATAATTGACTGCGATACCAAAATAGATCTCATGAAGGTCTCTTGAAGGGTCTCATAAGGTCAATGTTATGTGGAGTGGCTCCCTTATCTTCATAAGGGCAGATAATGATGAAACTACACTTATACTGTTTACACTTTTGCCGGTAGAGGTAATTCATAACGAGGTTTTTAAGCAATCTTTTGCTTTGCACATGTACAGCATGTCAAATGAGGTGTGTGATGCTTATGGTCAGAAGCAAGAGCCTCATAAAATTTTTTGAGGACCAATCAATATTTTGCCCAAGAAATGCATTTAATGTTTAACTGACCGGGGATTAACCCACTCTACAAATATAAAGTTAGACTGGCAAATGGAGGTTCTCATTAAAAATAAGGTATTATTAGGTATGTTATGACCATTATAGATTTTATAAAAAAAGCTTCAGTTGAAGTGCAGTGGTCATAATAGAAAACTCTTTTGGTAGACATGTTTCCCACCATGTTCATAGGTTTCATAGTAATGAAGATAATCTCATCATGCCTACTTATTCATGAAGAATGAACAATGAATTACATATCACTTTTTCCTATTATGCTAATGGTCACTAAAGCAACATAGCCAGTTCTATAGTGCAAATGATATATCATATAAACCCCCTGAAAGAGATCAAAAGTCATAGAAGTTGTAAGTTACTATGATAACATGTGACCCTCTAGATTTAATTGTTAAAAAAATGAATGGCAAGGAATGTTTAATACAAGTAAAATCCTTCCTGAGCCATTTCCTGAATGAACTTTGGCACATGGCACAAATCATTGATTGAATCATGAAACAACTATAATATAATCTACCCGTAGGCCAACAAATTTTTGAGGATAAGTCTCCAAATGAAAAAAATGCAGTCAAATTTCACCACATCCGAGCAGAACCAGATCACAAGAGACTCTCTACAAACGATCCTTACCAGAAACTCAACAGGATTTTCAGGCACTGCACGGTCACCTTTGAACCAGCTGTGTTCCTGCGAGCAACCGTAAACAAACACATTCTTGCGACGGGAGTGGCCATGGAAATCACAATACAGGAATGGAGTCTTGTTCAAGTCTCGGGCCATGCACTCAACCAGACCCTGAAAGAAATGGAAAATGGGAAATTTAGCTGCCCGCTAAGCCTGACTGTTAACTGGAAGAGCTTTGCGGTCCCATCCCTGACCTACAGCAGGTAAGAAATTTACACCAGTGGGTGCTTAGTTAGTTGTTGTCAAGGTTGTCTATGCTGGTAATTTTCCCTCAATCTGCATGCTTTGGAAAATCATAGATTTCATAAAATAAGCTCTTAATTTCGTTTGCATGATGCTAAAATTTACCAAAATCTTTCGTTTTTTCATAGGGTCACACTGTACCTCTCATCCGACCAGCCAGTTTACTCATTTTACAAAATAATCCAGACTCCTTTACTCAGTTTTTTCTTTAATTTCATCATTTTGGGAGGAACAGTGGCATAGTGGTGGCATAGCACCCCCCCAACCAATTAATTTTAGTATAAAAATATTAGCCTATAAAACAAATGAACAAATGTATTCTACTCCACCAACCAGTGGCGTAGCCAGAAATTTCGTTTGGGAGGGGTCCTAAACCAGGGAGGAAAATTTTAGAAAATAGGGCTACCAAGTAAAGGACTATAAACTTATTTCAACAATTTTCATAATCGAAAAACTTCATTTGTTAAAGAAATATTTTGTAAATTCATGATTTCTCAAGAAATTGTTTTCTTCTATGAAGGAGAATAATTGTGTTTTTATATTTCGGGGTAGGGGGGGTCAGGATCCCCTGGACCCCCCCCCTGGCTACGCAACTGCCACCAACATGTTATAGCAAAACAGCTTCCCGACGAATTGCGTAATTTTAAGTGCCAAAATAGCATCAAATGCATTTCCTAAAGGTAAAAATGTTCACATTTTCTTTAGAAGGGGGTTCCACCCCTCTAAACATCCAGATCGTGCCACCCAACACATCGTCGTGGCAACGCCCTTGGGAGGGGAGACCAGGTACCCTATCCCCCCCATATGCGCCCCCCCCCCCTATGCCCTATACCCCCTCATATGCGCTCCTGGACCCTGTATATACGGGTGAACAGGAATCAAGAGTTCTTTGAAAAGTATCTGTCAGCGGATGGAATAGGGTGGTTTCCTATTATTTTTTTATTGCCTAAATCGAAAGATTATTACTCCTGGAGAGCGTATTTCACGCTTTCAGATTTTTAAATGATGATATCTATTTTTCGCGATTAAATGAAAAGTGAAAAATTTCAAGAGCGCGAAAACGCGACGGGTAAGTATGAATGCCAGGAAAACCTCCGTGTGACGTCGTTCTGGTTCCCCCTGCCTCCAAGTGAGGTGACCTTGGGGCGAGGGTCAAACATCTCTCTTTATTTATCGCTTCCGTCGGATATGGAAATATATTGGGGCTCTAACATTATGTTCTCCGTGTCGCTCTTAAAGATATCTAATTTAAATTGCTCAAACAATCTAAGGCTCGCGCATTTTAGAAGAGTCATATGATCAACATTAGACCCCTGATAACTCGAATCTCGATATCTGGACACTCCGGGGAAAATCGACAAGCCTAACACATTTTTTCCTCACACCCATAACGAATTTTTGAGGGGGCTCAGGCCCCATGGAGTCGGTGCCACTGGGTATCAAGCATAAAAAAATATTGAATATTGTTGAAGGAATGAATAGGGTAGTTTCCTTCATCAAAGAAAACGAAATGCATTGATTGCGATTCGTTACCCACCATTAGTGTATTCATAATATACAAATTATTTGGTCTTAAAAATACCGGTTTAAACGAATGGCAAGGGTCAATTTTATCCTCATTTGAAAAAGGCCAGATTGGCGCCCATGCGATGTCACTCCACGTGACGTCACAGGGACCTAGTTTCTATACGAGTGGATAGGAGTTTTACATCGTCTGAAATTACCAATGCATGCATGTGGCGCAGAGCTCAGGGAAACATGCCTTAATAATCATCTATTAAAACTGGCTAACGTCGGAAAGTTTCCCTCGTTTGATAAGGTATTAATGGTCCTTATTTAAGCCAAGCACTACCAGCTAGCATGGTACTCTGTTACCTGCTAGCATCCTGCGTCGTATCAGCGCTCAAAGCCTCGCCCCAAGGTCACCTCACATGGCGACAGCGGGAACCAGAACGACGTCACACGGCGTTTTCCCAGCATTCATACTTAGCCGTCGCGTTTTCGCGCGCTTGAAAATTTTCACTCTTCTTTTAATCGCGAAAAATAGATATCATCATTTAAAAATCTAAAAGCGTGAAATACGCTCTCCAGGAGTAATAATCTTTCGATTTAGGCAATAAAAAATAATAGGAAACCACCCTATTAAATAATAATGAGCCTTACAAAGTTTTATTTCTTTATTTCCAACATTTAATTTTTGTCTACGGCTGGTGCCCTAACACCATCCGCCACACGCCTTTTGAGGTAGCTTGTGGGGTGGTATGCAGATGTTTTCTTGAGGCACACTTCCCGGGAGAGATTCTTATTCGTCTCGCAGTCAGAGCGCATCTTCAGAAGAAGTCGACACGAGGTTCGGTCGAAGCGTCGCACGACATTGGCAGGCGCCACTTCCGGCGTCTGACCTTCGAAGAACGCAACGGTTCCCTTTGTCTGGGAAACAAAACAATTCATTGTGGAAGGACTCCGGCGTCGGTCGCGTGATCCTCATTATTACGCCTCCATAACGGATACGCCGGGACTCAATGAAATACATTGCCACCACAAATCGCGCGACAAGGATCTCTCCAAGCATTACCTACTACTAGCGGTGTTTCCATAATGCACCCATTTTGTTCACAAATGACTTCGAGGGCACGAATATCACAATAGAGGGTTCTCCAGTTGGCCACTAGATGTGCTGCTGTCCACTGCGCATTTAAACGGATTCACCGTAGTCGTTACTCCCGTCGCTTGCAGTACAACCATCCGAAATTAACGGGGAAATAAACTAATGTTCGGGCTGGAATAAGAATTGATGCTTTCCCGGCTAATAATGCGGTTAAAATTTACACAAGATTTTAGTAAGATTTAAAATATTTAATTAGTAAACATTTTTTCAAAGGTAACGATTTTAATTTTTTTAATTTTCAACGAAAATGTTTTCGATGTTGAAATAATTTTACTTTTAACTTCGGGCATTAATACAGTCTTCTCGGCAGATGGACTGCGTCGCGTGAGCGATACTATTACACTTGCATAAATGATAACTACGACTCAATTCACGAATTTTTTCGAAATTATTATTATTTAAAAATTTTAAACGTTCGAAACGTACGCTAAAAAGGAGTTTTTAACCCGGAGGGAACCCCGAGAAAATTTAACCCAAACAAAAATTATGGATGTTTGCCGAAATGCATACTTGTGATCATTATCAAAGTCACAACTCTGCAGTGATACTACTTGCGAATCTAAATTTAAGTTCGTAAATGTTGAGAATATTTCCGAACTTAAATTGAGAATAAATGGGGAAATCGCTCTTCGATTATTGCCGCGTTGCAGACATTATTGAAAACCGATTATAATGCATGCACGACAAGGACGAAGCTCGCCATGAAAAATATTTGGCTTAGCCGGGAGTCGAACCCGATTTTCGGTCAGGTGCACTGGCCAATCACACAACCAAGCCATCTTTACAGAATGATCTTCAGGATGTGTTTTACCGGCCAAGCCAAATATTTTTTTCACGGCGAACTTCATAATTGGTGTATACAAACAGTGGCGCAGCGAGAGGGGGGGTTCTGGGGGATAAATCGTTATCTTTTTCACGGAGAAAAAATGTAATCAAATACAATTACCATATGGAAGAATCCAAATTGAATAGGACTAATGAATTGAAGGATATAGGGGTTATCTTTGATAACAAAATGTATTTCATCACACATATATTGAATATTAGCATAACTGCATGTAAAATGTTGGGTTTTACACACCGTATATCAAAATATTTTGACTCTGAGATGGTACTTAAGACATTGTATTACTCTTATGTAAGAAGTAAGTTGGAATATGGGTCAGTTATTTGGAATCCCTATTTGAAGAAACATATTGTAATGCTAGAGCAGGTTCAAAAGAGATTTTTAAGATTTCTATATTTTGTATTATATCATGTGTATCCGTTTTTCGAAAATTATGTTCGTTGTAGTGATTTGTTAAGAGAGTGTTTGGTCTCCATACCCTGCAAAATAGAAGAATCATAAACGATCTGATGTTTCTGCACGATGTCACCAATAAGGGCCTATGTAATGAGTTACTGAAGGAAATAAAAATAATAGTTCAAAATGTTAATCCGGTTTAAAATAACATTTTACATATCAAAGGTAAAAACAAATTATTGTTCCAATACGCCTATACGAAGGATTAGTGTACTATATAACAAAAATTTCAACGATCTAGACTTGTACCAAAAGAAATACTGCTTTGTAAAAGATGTTAAGAATATGTTTCGCGACTGTGATAGTATTTAGTTAATATTTTTCAGCATTTGTTATCATGATTGTTACTATTTTGTGGCTGTGACCAATTTATTTTCAATTTTTTTGTAGTTATATTCTTGTATTGTTCGCCCAATAATTATGTATATGTTGGGCGAACATTAAACATAATAAATAACTAAATAAACCCCCCCCCCCCCAGAGCTCAGAGAAATTTTTAAGTTTAATCCATTTTACTTAATTGGATTAATATTACTTGTAGAATAATGTAAACAATTAATAAAATATCCCTCAGAAGGGCGTAAAACTCACCATTTTGAATCATTTGACTTAAACTTTTTCTGAGGGAGGGCCCCCGCCCCTCCCGATTCCCCTGGAGGGTATTCCATACCCCCTCCCCAGTATTAGTTGCGCCTGAAACTCCCCCTAGACTTCATTCCCAGCTGCGCCCCTGTATATAAATATGTACCAGTGCGCGTGACTGAGTACAAAGTCACTTGTTTCATGCAGTGCTTTAATTATAACGCTCCCAAAGCGCCGATAAGACGCCTTCGACGGAACGGACCGGTGCCCCCTATACGTAAGCCCATTAACCCGGTAACGCCTGAATTAAAAAGTTTCTGCAATTTTTATGGTGACCATGTATCTAAATATCAATGAAATTCGGAGTCATTAGGTGCAAAATTTATTCTTTTGCCACTAATAGGGAAGTGCACTAGTGTTTCAAATGCACCAAACACATTTTTTAAATTAGAGTTCAGAATAACATAATGTCGTAAAACCACAGTTTAAATCCTAATAGTGAATACTTTATTCGAGATGACCGTCTGAAATATGGAAAAATTCAAAGGCCGCGAAAACGGGTGTCCATGTTGAATATTGGCCGTGATGTCACAAGGCAGTAGCAGAAGGCAGCTTCTACACCGTTTAGTTCTACCACTATTATTGCATAGAAAAATTACAGAATTTGAGGATATCCGTTTTTTGCTGTCTTATATCTTCAGATTATATATGTGGCTGCTTCTCTTTTGAGTAAACGACTTCATCATTGCGTAATATATTAATATTCATTTACGTGTCAACTTCAAGTTTGGAAAGAGTAGTACGAATAGCACATTGAATCTTTAATAAATGCATAATGGCATTTATTTTTCGCTGGGTATATTTTGGCACAGTGCCGTTTATCATGCCAAAACTTTTTTTGTAAGAACCCAGTCAAACTAATAAACCTATTTCAGACGTTTGCTGCAAGACTTATTCGTTGCGTATGTATTCACGCCGGCCGGAACGTTCGCCCTTCGCTACTAGAATCATGGGATGTTAGCCTTATTTCCGAGCTGGCTGGTTGTTGCAATGGTTCGCTGTCCAGGATGGGTTCAAGAAAAGATAATCTTGGTTGGGAGAAGGAAAATTCCAACGATTTATAAATGGTATACCAAACTTTGATGTATTTATGGTTACTGAATAAGGAGGACAGGTTCAACGCTCCATAGAAATGCGAGACGTTAAGGCTAACAAGGGGAGACCGCGTACCTTGCTGCATCTTTCTCAATTAGGGCGTTAGTTAGGCTGTAATTAATTAATTTTCATGCATTACTTTTTACAAGTTATATATATAAATTCAAAATATCCACAATTTCGCAATGGGCCGGTTGGGGTAGTGGTAGCGTGCACGAGTCGAAAGGGATATGTTACCCGAAGGACCGAGGTTCAAGTCCACGTCATGGCATTATTTTTTGTTGCCTTCATTGTGATCATACGGCGTCTAGTTTATCATTAATTATAATTGCAGCAACCATTGACATGAGACAATTTTTTTTATCGTCATTATGGCGTTTAGGTATTTTAGCAGTGTCATTACAAACGCCGAGATACGATGACTACAAGGGTTGGTGTGCGCTAAAATGTTAATTTTTTCTTTGCTTATGCTGACCAACTTCCACATTAAAAATGAAAACCACTCTTGCAAGAGCACATACCATTAAAGGCTCGCGGCAAGCAACAATATGCGTACAGGCATAATTAATAAGAACACAAAGCGAATATAAAATGCCATATATCTCGAACACTTGTAATTCACATTACTCCAAAGGGAGTTTACTTACTCAGTACATACCTCAGTACCTTGTATTCAGTACCTACCAGTTTACCTCAGTAGCAGTGCTAAAAGAACCATTCTGAAATATAATTTCAACTAACAAATAGGATGAAATAAAAGTTGATAACCCTGGACCGGGCGCGCTGGCGTATAAAATACGTCAATCTTTGAAAACCAGGGATTTCGACATTGTACGTACATTCTGGGCTATAATGGTCTCGTGTATTCTTACAATGTACTTTGACTGCCTATATTGCGAGTTTTCAAAGTTCGAGGTATTGTAGCTAATTTTTTGGATCAGCAAGATGAACCCGTCACCAGTGGAGTACAAATTACGCCGCGCGACCTGCCGTGTACCTTCATATCTGTATCACCTATAAATGTACTAATTTCAACAAATAAAGATTAACTTTAACAAAAATCGTTTGTTATTATATATGCACATATCATGGGCAAAGTACGCATTTTGCTCGGTCGTGTAAAAAAACAGTCGCGCCATAACCCTTTAACCAAACTACTTTCAGTTTATAAATTACGTAGGTCTACGCGGAAGATGCTATATTTTGACTCAACACACTTTCTGATGTGACTGAGGTACCTATTAAGTAAATTATTATAATATCAATAACAATTTGATCTTACAATACCTTCAAATGATCTTCAAAACAGAATATCATCGATAGGTAAGAGTCAGGAGCAGCCTTGAACCATTTATTCCGTATAGCTTTTGCTTAAGGCACGGGAATGAATATCTTCTCCAGGCTTTTGTTTCGACGTCGAGATGAAATTTGGAACAAAAAATCATTTATAATTCTATTTTGAATTCATGTTTTCGGTACTAGACGACATTTTTAGGAAGCAAACTCCACCGATTCCCGGAAACTCTCGCCGCGCTAAAGAAGGCGACGGAATACAGCGATACTCCACTGGTGACTACTGCCTTGTGACGTCACATCTCAATCAAGATGGAGGCACTGTGTTTCAGCGCAACATGAAATTTTCCGACTTTCAAAACGTTTTAAAGATCATACCCCAGATGCAGAAAATAAAAGTGACTATACTAATGTTTCTTTTTTAGGCTAAACTTTCAAATTCAGCAATAAAAAAAAATTAGTGCACTTCCCTATAGTTACGCCTTATGGTAAGTTACCACTTATAGCGGAACCATGTGGTACCACTAACATGTTTTGCATCATTACATCCCAAATATTAGGATCACATCACATAGCCATACTTTATATGATATTTACATGTTATAACAACAATAATTTCATAATAAAACCTTTGTATTAACAGTACATAAGGCGTAAGAAAAGAAAATCGAAATACTTGGTCTAAAAAATCCTTTTTTTGGGCTAGTTGATAATTCTCAAACGGCTCTAAATGCGTTAATTACGGCTTTAAAATACCAAACTTTTCGGAAAAAAGTTACTAAAAATATTCTTATCAATTTAAAACTCTCAAAAACCATAATAAATTACGATGAATGACAAAAAAGTTACGTTTAGCACCCGTTAACGCCTAGCGATACCAAATGGTACCGGCTGTTAACGGGTTAATCGAGATTATGCCCTGCGAATGCCGATTTTTCGGGTTGAAAGAGTCTTCTGCTCATCAAGTAATTAGGCTCTTAACAAGAACTCGTTTCCGTGACCCATCGAATTCGTAAATTTTCAAAACCATACCCTATAAATATGCTATGGCCAATAAAGACAATAAATGGATCTCTATGCATTCATCACAGTGCTGCATACATTTTTGAAAAAATGTTAATAAAATACGGCCACAGTGACGACATAAATAAAGCTTTTAGGGAGCCAACTGGGGCCTCAACAATGCAATAACTATAAAATTTATATACTTACTTAACTCATTTATTTTCGCGAGACACTGGCCCTTGAGAAAATAACTGTGCTTAAGTATTGACAACTGAAAATGGAACTACAGATAAAAACAAAGGAAAAGAATAAAAATCCAAACTAATGCACCCCCTCGGGATCGCCGATAAAAAATACTAGATCCAATACAATAATAACGTCGCAATGTCACATTACTTCGTGGACAGTGTGCATGCACAATACAACACAAATTGCATAACTCAAATCGGTATTACACTATGAAATCAAAGGTTTACTAGTTAAGTTTGTGGAATGGTGACATAATATGTTCCAAAATAAACTTTGTTATATTCCACATGGTATTTATTTAAAAAATACCGGTTTTCATCTTTTTAGGTCATTACCAAAAGGTAAAACAATCTTTCTCATACCACTTAATATTGACCTGAAAAGGTCGATACCGGTAGAGATTTTTTAAAACTATATACTGTGTGGTATCGCAGAAATTCGGGCGTTTACGCAGTCGTCTCGGCAAACGGACTGTGTAATTGTTACGCCCACATAGCGGATACGCCAAGACTCAATGAAATACGCTACCTTCAGAAATTGCACGACAAGGATCTTTCCAAGCAATACCTAGGTACTCGCTACGGTATTTCCAATGCACCGATTTCGTTCACAAATGACTTTGAGGGTATTTGAGGGCGTGGCAGAAAATGAGCGCGTCTAATTTCGAATGCCTCGCACGGTGCTAAGGTGGGCGCGTGACCGAAGTTGAATGGGGTTCCCCCCCTTCTCATTCGTCACTTCCGACGTTGCCAGATCTCGCCGGTCTTCACAGTAAAGAGTTCACTTCTAGCATAGAACTCAATCCAAGAAACAATTAGGCATGCAACGGAATGCTAGTGGGAACTGCGTCACAGCATTTCTTTTTTATTTGTTAACGGCTGCGGTCCTGTTACATCTGCAACACGCCCTATGGGTCGGCTTGCGGGGTAGTGTATAAACGTAGATAGTTATACAATGCGTAGATTACATTGAGGAAAAATTATTTTACATTGACCGCTATTCAAACCAAGGTCTCCCGAATATGAGTCAAATTTCTGCCAATAAAACCAATTATCCACCATATCCTCTGTGGAATTTAGTAGGCTTCGGAGACAAAGAACGATTTTGGAAGATTTGGGTTCGAATACCTGTCAAGGCACATGATTTTTACACAGCGGAATTTTCAATTTTTGCACTTTCAAGGCTTGGTTTGATGATTCCATTCAGCTATCCAATCGGTTAATCTTTTGAGGCCTACGTATTTCTTCTGCTTTACTTTCTTACTTAATCACCTACTCCATACATCACACCCGTTGCCTACCTCTTCCGTTCTTCCCATCAACCTGTCCTTGAACGATAATTATCATCAGGCCATCGTTTCTCATGACTGACTAAAAACAACAACATAACAAAATAAACCGGCAAACCAGCAAAAAAATAACCCGGATACTCCAGAGACATAATAGAGACGCAATTCATAAACCGGTCAGCTAGATCGAAATCTGCATTGGGACACCGAAAGATGAACTGGGGCTCAAAACGTCGGATGGTATACAGCATCCCATGTGAATGCGGCCACGTTTACACTGGGGAAACAGACCGCAACATAAAAGAGACTGATGGAACATGAAAGATGCATACGCCTGTTCTGCCCACTGAAATCAGCGGTGGCGGAGCATTGCCTAGACCTCGGTAACAGAGTGGATTTCAAAAGCACGAAAGTTCTATGCCGCACGGACAAATATAGGGACAGAATTGTCAAAGAAGCAATACATATCAACCTAGAAGAAAAGAACATCAACAGAGACATAGGCTTCCAGTTAAGTAATATCTACGTGGAAGGGTGTTATCAGCCACAATAAATCTATCAAGAACGGACCAATCAAGGCACACTTAAACGACTCGCAAGGGTATAAATACCAGCAAGAACTTGACTCGACATTTAACCCCTTAAGACGATGGCGGACTTAGTCATCGAAACGTTGGGACCTATGACCCAAATCTACACCCGGGGGGAAACCCGAGACTATTCCTGCAGAGCATACGCCGGTAAAACTCAAATTCTATTGCTTAAATTAACATTTATTACGAACATAAAACAGTAACCTTTGGATTTACAGGCCGGCGGTAGGATGTTATTTTGAGGATTACAATTGTTTTCATGTCACATAAAAGCAGACCTATCAAAGTAATTATAGTTATAAACTACCTTTTTCTTTGGGTAATCGACGAGGTTCCCGGCGTAAAGGACCACAGAATTTCATCTACATCCACACAATACCCCGCACGCCGCCTAAAAGACGTGTGGCAGGGGGTGTTAGGACACCAGCCGTTAACAGCTTAAAAAAAATGAAGTGCTCTAACGAAGTTGGGACTAGCGTTTATTAAAGTCCTTTATGGTTCGCGAAAAAAAACGAATTCCCATATCTATCCGTTCGGCAAAACATCTCTCTTAATTTATCGCTTCTATCGGACCTGGAAATATAGTGTGGCTCCAATATTATGTTCTCTGTGCCGCTCATAAAGATATCCATTCTCAATTATTCAAGTCATGAAAGCCGAGCGCGCAAACGGCTGACTGCGTGGTTGGTCCTCCATAACCCCTATACTTTGCTTCCTCAACCCTCAACCTGCGGTAGGATGGGATTACGCATGTATCCGCTATGGCCTCCGGGGAGGCAGATCAGATAGTGTGACAGGCCCACTCCATGAATGACAAGGGAGAGAAAAACATTTTGAGAACTCTTACATCATCGAGTGAATGTCACAAGAAGGCAATAACTCTAACATTAAGAGGTGGACGCGCCGAATTCACTCCGACGAGTGAAAGTTTTACCCAAAATATATATTGCATTCATATCGTTGATCCATTTCCGGCCAGAAATATTTCTACTTGCGATTATGAAGATATCTACGTAAGTTGCTCCTACAGTGGTCTTTAATGATCCAGTGCAATATTTTGGCGATACATTAACTATTTTCCTTCCAGATGACCCATGACCACAACGCTGCACTTGGTGGTAACGATGTTAGAATCGAATGTTATTCGATTGCGTTCGAGTGACCTTGATAGAAAATATGAATCTTCAGGGAAAGCATATTTTTGGATGAAAGAAAGTTAAAATAAGCTATACAATGACGTTTCCTGCATACTTTTATTATACTCGCACGTAATTTACAGAGAGTAGGCGTCCATATCGAATTTTCATTTAGCACCCGTCTGATTCTGTCAGTGCGCTTTTTTCGACCGGGTTTAAAAATAAACTAATGAGCGTATTAAGTTATTGCAAACGTCCATAACTTACAAGGAAGATGTTTTTCAATCTCCGATAGCTCAGCAAAAACACCATATAAGCAACAGGCGGGTACTGCGCAGGTAAAGCACTTGCGCGTCCTCCGTACCACACGCTCAAGACATTTCTGACCATAAGTCGTTATTTTAAGGTTAGTAGCAATCTCATTAACTACACTGCCTCAATTGATTCTCCCGCCAAGTGTGCACTGCGGAGAGACAGCCAGAAAACTCGACGAATGGCTTCGGAATTAACTTTTCTTGACCTTTATGCCGATGAAAGAGAATTTTTATTTAATGCAACCTAACAGGAGTGTGAAACAGTGTGAAACATTACGTCCATTCTCATTCAAAACAAAAGAAGACACCTGCTGACTTCTGGAAGTGTTATGATCCATGACAACGCCCGTCATCTCAGCGCTGATGCAGCCCAACTGCTCCATGGGACATTTTCGATCACCCGCCGTGCAATGCCCACCTACTGCCGGGAGACTTCCATGTTTAAGCTGAAATGTACATGTGGCTAGATGGCAAGCGTTTTCAAACGGGCAATGAGCTTCAGGACAAAGGTATAATTCATTGTAAGTCATTGACGGCGACATCCTATGAAGATGGTATAGTAAAGCTTGTCCGCAGGTACGACCAATTCCTCAATCATAGAGTAAGTTACTCTTATAATATACCTACTCTATGCCTCAATCGACGAGGCGATTTTGCCGAAAGGGCACCACAATGGGGAACATGTATGAAATTTGTTCATCATGCTAGTAAGTCTTATTGAATAGATAATTTTCTCAACAGTGCAAATATATAAGCCAAAACTCTCCTAGCACTACACAAACGTCATTAAATGCTTATTAAAAGTGATAGAATATCGCTTGATGTCACGTGACCTGAAACGCCCTCTGACGTCATCGCACGGTACACCATTCACTTCGCTAAGAGAGTAGAGGGGCAGACTCTTGATTGCAATATATCGAAGTAAAAATCATCAACGAGCTTTGTGGTAGTTCCTCAAAGGACAAGCTGACATAATAGGGATTTAAGAAAGCACAATACGACAGTTTACTTTTGGTCGACTTCCATATGGCGGCTGATTTTCTGAAAAATAGCGATTGCTTCCAAATCTCACCAAACAATCACCTTCATTTGTTTCAATAACGCCTCGGCAACCCAACATATTCACAATCTGCTGTTTGACGTTAAAACCAATTATTTTCGCCATATTTGCATTTGAGCCCCTGCATAGACCGATTTTTTAAATCCACTTTCTCAGTCTGTCATCAGCGGATTCCGTGCCGTGACGTCACGCTCAGATGACGTCGTGTTTTCAAGCAGCCGATGAAGATTACTTTTCAAAGACTCATTACTCAGCTAAAAAACATTACTCATCCGTGAAATTTTCGGTGAGTACATTTGAGATAGGGACCTTCTTATTCTAGTACTCTGAAAAAATTGTGCATGTTCCCCATTGTGGTCAACATTTAGCCATCAAATACTTTTTAATCAATCACTTCGTCTTCTGATCATGACCCATCGGAGGTTGAATAACAAACGGCCCTCTTTTTTGTGACAATTCGACGGCAAAAAGCAGTTCGGTTTTTTTTCCTTTGTCCTCATATTCTCAGAATGGTACGATGTATCTACATGGTTACATCGTGCGGTGGGTGGAAATG
This sequence comes from Ischnura elegans, assembly GCF_921293095.1. Classification (NCBI taxonomy): domain Eukaryota; kingdom Metazoa; phylum Arthropoda; class Insecta; order Odonata; family Coenagrionidae; genus Ischnura; species Ischnura elegans. Next base: position 15,964,833 of record NC_060257.1, read on the forward strand.
GGTCAATGTAAGAAAATTAGGTACAGCGGGAAATTGAAACTTAGAAGTAAGGAATAATCTCTAAGAACTAGGCCTTGCCTGAGATCCTGTAGCTGGCGGTGGACGAGTTGGAAGGTATGGGCACAAGGAAGATTAGAATATAATGAATAGCTCCAAATCTGTGTGGATGTGGGGGGATTTTCATGAAATTTGAAGAAAAATAGGTGCAAATTCGTGAGTTTTGAGGCTATTTAAGCCTAAGTATATGAAATAAAAACGTTAAAGAATGTACATAGTTTCATTAAAATTTTCACTGTTGACATATTATCTATTTGCAATACAAAATGTACTTTTAACTAAGAAAATAAATTATGTGTTTATTTATAGCTAATAAGTCCTAATCGTAATAGAACGGTTTCACGGTCACAAATGAAACGCATTGATTAAATTAAAAAAAAATACTTTGTATGCATAACTTTGAACCCGTGCACATTACTTGCCACAAAGTTACTTGTTTAATGCATTGTATTCGAGAACGTTCGCTGCAGCATAGCGACAAAGTAGTTTTTTATGCTCCAATATCGGCTTATAGCAACTATGACATGCGTCTCCTGTGCCACAATGTGGGCTTGAGACGACACACACCTTGTTCGGTAAAACCACCCCTGAGATTCATAGCCTTGGTAGAATTTGGTTCGGTAGCATAGCTAAATTTATGTCAAAAAGGGAAACATCGAACTGAATATTGCGAAGAATTGTAAATGTTTCGATTAAAAATTGAAAATAATACATATTTAGCTAAACGGTAGCATACCTCATCGACAATCGGAAAACCTGTGTCTGAATGCATAACATATTTCATGAAGAATTTCATATTTGGTGTATATATAAATACCATTGAATAATATAAGGCTATGAAGCAAATAAAGAGCTAACGAATGGAATTTACTAATACCCTGGTACACTCCCTTTTTACTGAGCGTTTTAATTTTAAGGAAATAGAGATTCGTGAGAGATTTAATTAAAATAAAAAGCGCTTCTGAAGGAAATAAACAACGCTATCGTCCCAATCCACCAGTCAGACATCACGTGACCGGCGATTTTGCCTTTTAAATCTCTCATGCGCAGAGGAGGAGAATCTTCCTCGGTTATATTTCTCTCGGAGCGGAAGAAAACAAGGGCAGCGGAAGCTTTGGAATTGAGGATGACTTGGCGTTTATTTCTCACCTTGGTGTGGTAAATCTCCGGATGCAATTGCTGATTGGGTCGTATCCAACAGCGATTCAAGTCTTCGTCAGTAAGGCCACACCGGTCACTGGGAAAGAAAAGAGGAGAAACGCCAACTTAGAAGCGAAATGCACATAAACATGACGAATGGAAAAAGTTTATAACACCGCATTTTTTTGACACAGTAATTTATCAAGATAATTATTTAAAGAAATGCTTATTATATGCAAAAATAAAATATTGTAACACAATAACTGATATCAATGGTTCAAGCAAAATATATTGCGATGTAATTAATCAATATTGATTAGAATGACAAATAAAATAATAAAAATTGTAACTAGGCAACTAATGAAAAAACTTAACGACCACATAAAAAATACGTCATTTCAATTTTCAAAATTAGTTTTTAGAATTTAAAATCGATGTTTTAAATGCTTTATTTGATATTTTTAATACGTTTTCATTAATTGTGCCTCTCATATGTTCATAAAATTAGCCTTGAAAATTGAAAATAAATTCCCGACACGACGGGATTTTTTTTTATTAATTACCTAAATCTCAAGAGTCCATGCTAAAATATAAACAAGAGGTCAGGAATGAAATAAATGCATAAACATAGCGCAAATGATTTCCCTCATAAACTATTGTCCATAGTTGAAAACGTGTGATGACTTATGAGACTTGCTCTCTTGTACTTCGGGTTAGTTCGAGCTTCAAGTGTTTACAGGCGGCAATTAAGAGTATGAGAATTAAGGTTGAAACAGAAAGAAGATTAAGTATTGCATGCGAGGTTGAAAAGTACATAAACGGTGCTTCTTTTAACAAGTCATTACAGCGCCAATTTTTTCCCTCAACGTTTTTACACTGTAAAAATTGTAACGCCATATTTTGGACTGCACTATCCGTAGACGATAGTGAGAACATAGAGGCATTTACTGAATGAGAAGGATTCCAAGCGCTAACAAAGATTTAAAAAGGAGGGGTAACTAACTGACGTGGGACGGGGGTTGTATGGGGAGTGTCTGGTGAAGGTGATAGCGGAGGGAATGGGGTGGAGAAATGCGTGCATGGATTAATGAAAAGGAACGGAGCCCACGACTGTGACGTCCACCCTTTTTTCCCTTGGATAAGCGTCCTCCACAAGAGAGAGAGAGAGAATATCGAGTTTGTGTAGAGAGAATCGAATAATCTTCCTCCAAAAGATAGTCTTTCCTGTCAAATACTGTTGATTAAAATCTTCTCGTGTTTGCCTCCGGGTAAGGCTGTTAACGGCCAACGTTTCGATAAGAAACTGCCTCATGTTCATCAGGGCTGAGACTGACTTAGCTTTTTCTTAGCCCTGATGACGATGATGGAGCTCATCGAAAAAGTTACATGCATCGAAACGTCGGCCTAAAACAGCCTCACCCGGTGACAAATCCGAGAAGATTTTTATCAATATTCTTCCCAATTTCCTGAGATTATACATTATTGTATCTGGTGTATCGGTTATTATGTCTGGCAGGCGCGCAGCTAGGAATTAAGGTTATGGAGGGTTTTAAGCGCAACTAATACTGGGGGAATTGGGGGATATGTAATAACAGCCGGAGTAAGCGAGAGGTGCCAGTTCCCTCCCACAGAAAATTTTTAAGATAAATGGTTGAAAATGGTGAATTTTATATCATTCAGAGGGGTATTTTTTTAATCCTTACCCGATTCTATATGTAAATTTTATCCTATTAAGTACAATGGATTAAATTTTAAAAATTCTCTTAGCTCTGGGGGGGGGGGAGGTTTATCTCCTAAACCCCCCTCGCTGCGCAATTGATATCTGGAGTATTATTACGAATCTCCAAATTTTCTGAAAAATACTTTCGTCCATATTTCACCTAGGATAGAGCTTACTCTCGTCGGGACATCCTTGAACGTAGAGTAGAGAGAATATATAGTGAATATGGACCAAACTATCTTACACTACAAAAATATTTCAATGAAACTACAATCTGGATGCAATACATCATTGAATCTGGAATATAAACAATTATATCTGGAGTATCATCGATAGATAGTAGGAAATTAGAATGAGTACTCTCCTCTGCTCTCATTGTATGTGTAGACTATTTCTTGAAGTATATTTTTTTTATTAATTGAAAACACATGTTGGTCCAACGTTTTGGATATTTATTTTTTTTCATTTTCTAGGCTTTAAAGGATATCCGATAAAATTTAATGACACTAACAATGTTAAAAGTTGCAATAATATCACAAAATAATTTAGACAATAATAGCGCATAAATAATAAATAAACAAAAAGCAATTGACCAGTAAATAGACAATTCATTTTCTAATGCTAAAAGGATACCGAAAATTACTTTTTGCTTATCAATTCATACTCTCTCAATTATTGTGTGGCATGTTAAAAATCTAGAACAAAATCCATGTCACTGAAATTGATCACATTAACCCTTTTAGTGCCAGCCCATTTTTCCTGGTTTGCTGAAGAATGCCAGGCCTTGTGTTGCTGAATTTGTAGGTTTGCTCTAAAAAATATATATAAAGCCTAATATGCATTTTCTGAAACTAATTTTTTTTCGCTGACTCTCAATACTTACGGGTATGTTAAAGCATGATAGATACAAAAAAATAGGGACAAAATCTATACGAAGCTCAAAAAATAAAAGGCATCAGTGCAAAATAAGCCCGGCCGATGGATCGGCCCTTGGCACTCTTCGCATATACTACCCGGGCCGATGGATCGGCCCCCTGGCACTAAAAGGGACTAATCCTTAAATAATCCTTAAAAAATCCTTAAATATGGACTAATAAAATTATAAAACGTTGGAATTCTAATGCCTTGCTAACTAATAAAAAACAGAGACCCATACATAAAAAAATACTGCGTATAACAAATTACTTTATACACAGTCACGCGCCCGGATATGAGTTTACTCCAATGACGAAATTTGGCTTAACCGAGATTCCAACCCGATTTGCGTTTAGATATGCCTCTAGTTACAAAGCCACGCATCTTCTTCCAAGACTTTTCTCAGACGAGGTTTACCGAACTCGGAGTAGCAGTCTCAAGTCCACATTGCGACACAGAATACGGAGGTCAAGCTTTTAAGGCAATGTCGGAGAGAGTTCCATAAAACCATTTAAATTTAATCATTCCTCATTCTGTTGTCTGTTAATAGGAGGGATAAAATTAAAACACGTCTTTCTGCCAGAAAAAAAAACACTCACTACCTTCTAGTTACGTCACATTTTTCTAACCTGTATCGTGAAAAGGTAGAAGACCACGTTTATGACAGTTTAAAATTCGGTGCTACTTTCGTTATTTCATCGTCCCTGTCATAGAAGATGATGATTTCATTCGTTGATGTTTTCTAACACAATATGGTGGAATTTTTAAGTGTTTAATAGATTGCATGTCCTTCAAAGTGTTCTTTTTACTGCCAATCTGATAAGTACTTATGCTATCATGGAGCTTTTAAAATTTTCAGTATGCCATTGTAACACGAGAAACTAATCAAACATCAAACTAATATCTTTGAAACCATATAAAATTTCGGCATAAAATCATAGACTGCTGACTGGCCTCTAATATGAAATTAGTGTGTCACTTCAAAAAAAATCCTCCTCACCACACGCCTATTGAGACTGCTTGCGGGATAATATTTAGATGCAGATTAAACCAAGTCTCATATTCGCCTTGAAGAAGATGGCTAGGTGGTATAGCAGGTAGCATACCTGACCAGTAATAGGGAGACGCGGATTCCATTCCCCACTGATCCCAATGTTTTTTACACGGTGAATTTCAACTTTGATGCCTAATTACAAGTTTACATGTATAGTGGGATAGTTAACAATCCAGATCTTGATACTATTTCATCCACCAGAGCAGCCAGACTGTACCACCAAACACAACAATCCTCAGATCTAACAAGATGTTTTTTTTTGAAAGACTTCGCAGATTCTGTTATCAATTTTTGTGTTCCTATTGAAAAATGCTGCGTCCGTGTCATTTTCGCTCGATTTTCTGTTGATTACGCTCCAGTGTGGGGAACGAAACGTAAATATACAACGTAATAAGCTAGCATAATAATTGAAGGTGATTAGTGAAAGAAATAAAAAAAAGTGGAACTCTTTAGCTCCCTTGTGGAACCCTGCAAATATTGATCATATCCTGTCTAATAAGCGCAGCAGATCCATTAGCGCAAATGCCACGAACGCATGGCTTCAGAGCATCTCAGGATGTTGTTTCGTCTCTCCAGCGCGATCTGTGGATGAGCTGTGGATGGAGGGGGTTGATGATGATGAGATCTCTGTGATGGCGCTGTCATGGAGACCGGAAGTGGGAAGGGGGGATGAATCTCTCCATCACAGGAAGAGGACAAAGAATGGAGGAAGGAGAGAGACGGCCCACCCCTGAAGGGGACACAGCCAGCAGGTGTGTTCCATCCGCCAACACCTTCTTCCTCTCCTCAGGCGTGCCCTCAACACTTGACGCCTAAGCGAAGAACAGCATCCTCTTGCTACGCTCCTTAGGGTAAGGTCCAAGGAAGTAGCCGCATATGCATAAATGGAGAGCCTCAAGCGTGCTAACAGGGTGTATCTGTGGTTGATGGAGAGCGTATTTTAATAATCTCCCAAAATAATATCGGCAAAAAATCCTATGATTGTAATGAGATAATAATACGAATGAAATAATGGACCTAAGAGAGAATTTGAATTATTATTTATCTGGACCCAACATTAGATTAACAATGCTTGATATCGCTCTAACTTGGGGAAACGAGACGAGAGAAATAATCAACGTCAAAAGCAAGCGCAAGGATTTAAGTATTTGGTGAGAGTAATAAAAAAAGTGGACCCCTTTCGCTCCCTTGTGGAATCCTCCAAATATTGATCAAACCCTCTACACTATGCGCCGTAGATAACCACTTTCTGATCATGATCACTTTTAATTTTTTATAGCACAGTTGATGACTATACATAATATATTAAAGTTGTACTGTAGCCCTCATGATTTAGAATAAATACAAGAGCAAAATTTAAGTTTGACAATACCAGCTGAAAAACTAAAAAAAGAGAGAGTGCTTTTTGAATATTTCAAAGTGACCATAGGTAACACAATGGACATTTAAAAATTTCTTGGAAGTCTTCGCAGCTTCTTTTATCAATGTTTGCGTTTCTTGTGGAAATGATGTGTCCGAGTCATTTTCGCTAGAAGTTCTCTTTATAACGCTCCGAGTCTGGGGAACGAAACTTAAATAATCAACGCTAAAAGGTAGCATAAAAATTAAAGTAATTGGCGAAAGGAATAAATGAAAGCGGAGCCCTTACACTCACTTGTGGAACCCTCAAAATATATTCATCAAACCCTTTCTAATATGCTCCGCAGATTACAACTTTCTCCTCACGATCACTTCTATTTTTTGACAGAGAATCAATTGAACATAATACCTCCGACTGAGGAAAGCCACACGTTGACTATTGAGCGAGCATATGGGATCGAGCGCAGAAAGACTTCATCAGTGAATTCAATAAAAATACAAAGGAAAGCTGCGTGACACGTAAGTGCTAGGCTTAGACGGCTTGAGATAAATTACGAATACATGCCTTTCAGAGCGATACGGAGAGCCTCATCTTAGGGAGAGAGAGTTGCGTGGTAGGTGTGACCGTGACAGTGTCTGTTGCACCTTGAGTTGCACTTGAGCGGATGCACTCTGAGGGTGAGGACTGAATTAATGAGTGAGGCGAGTATTTTGGGCGGCGGCCGAAGGCTCTGTGCAGGAAGGCTCGTCGCAGCACGGGAAGGTCACATTGTCGGTCTTCACCATCTCTCCCTTTCAACAGTTCATCCAAGAGTAAAAATACATGATAAGAGCTTTTGTAGCCAAAATACCACACGCTGCAGACATTTTTGGATATTGGGCTAGCTCACCAAATTTTTAAATTGTCCATTGTGGTCAAGTTTTATAAATGAATAGGCAAGTTGTTTCCATTTTTCTGTTTTCGTTTTTCGGTGGCGGATTAACGGTGAATTATCGACGGCCTTAACCCCTTCGCATATAATATGATAACGTCACGCACTCCAGTCGTTGAGGTCACTGCTTATAAGTTATTCCTCTTTTCCTCGCATCGACCTCACGTGGTCCTTTATCGTTTACACTTGTTACAGATTCATTCCCTAGGATAAAAGATTCTTTATCAGCGAGTGAATGAATAAGAGATATAATGACGTCACCAACTCATAAAAAATAGGAGGTAATTTTCGGGTGTACCGCTTCTAATATTACGAGAGAGTGGCTGAATGTGCTAGAGATTTTTTTCGTCTTTGCTTATCTTTCCCTTCCGCCTAAGTAATTATTTCAACGAATAGTGAGTACATGTATTAGTCAATGATGCCATTCTGATTAAGCTCTTATTTTTTATCCTCCAAAATTCTTAAATGATATTATTTTGCAGTAAGCAAAATACCAGATTATTAAACAAGATGTATGAAGATAGAAAAAGAATGGTTGACATTTAGATCGCCTCTGCTTCACCTTCCTGCGATTCCACCTCCAATGCATGGAAGCACTAAAGCCTGCTCTACACGATATCTCAGATTTTCAAGCTGCAATTTTTTCTCTATCGTGCGTGCAACGATCTTAACAGTTAAGTAGAATAAGGGATTATTTTGCCATCTAGCGTTTACACTTTTCGCTCGTTTTAGCGTTTAAACGCATTCGTTCTCGCAATTCGCGACTTTACATAACTTACGTAGACGTACGAGCTTACATGTTGAAATGCAAGTTCGTAGGTACTTCTGGCCCATGAGATTTTGCAACTACGAGTACCTCGTAAAACGTGCTTAAGGCACAATACGGGAGGACTTCTCCGCTAGAGTGCCCACTGCCACTTAAGGAGTAGGCCTTCCTCGGAACCAAGGAGTCCATTTACCGAATTTCGGCTCGAGTAACAGGAATTTGGGTAAATGGGAAACGTTCCAAGTGTGCCTCGACGTTATCACGGTCTCAGACCGCTTCACCGCATTGCATCGTTGTGTTGAGGTCGGAATAGCAAATAATTGGGAATCTTTTACATACTGCTACGATGCATAAACTATCCCCTTCTCATTCATACAAAAGATATCGCATCGGTAGGTTACGCTTTCAACTATATTTTGCATTATATTTTTAAAATCTGGGAAAAATGCTTAAAGTTCAAAAGAATATAAATAAAATAGTAAATTTAGCAAATTCCGGATATAATATCATGCTAATGTTATTAATGGGTATAAATATTTTATGCTAATATTTTTCAGGTAAAAATGTGGCATGGTTATTTATACGCGCATCCAACGTTTATAACTTACGTGAAGCTGAACTTCTTCGAAATTGTCCGATTTCGTGCGTGTACCATTTTTACACAGGATACTCCATGTTCGCCAGGTTCATGTAACTTTTCAGATCAATAGGGTGGTTTCCTATTATTTTTTTTATTGCCTACATCGAAAGATTATTACTCCTGGAGTACGTACTTCACGCTTTTAGATTTTTAATTGACGATATCTATTTTTCACGATTTAATGAAAAGTGAAAATTTTCAAGCGCGCGAAAACGCGACGGCTAAGTATGAATGATGGGAAGACTCCGTGTGACGTCGTTCTGGTTCCCGCTACCGCAAGTGAGGTGACCTTGGGGCGAGGCTTTGAGCGCTGATACGACGCAGGATGCTAGCAGGTAGCGCTTGGCTTAAATAAGGATTATTAATACCTTATCAAACGCAGGAAACTTTCCGACCTTAGCCAGTTTTAATTGGTGATTATTAAGACATGTTTCCCTGAGCTCTGTACCTCATGCATGCATTGGTAACCTCAGACGACGTAAAACTCCTATCTACTCGTATAGGAACTAGGTCCCTGTGACGTCACGTGGAGTGGCATCGCATGGGCGCCAATCTGGTAATCACGATTATAAACTTTAATTTCGACTTAGGTTTCAATGCTAATACATCATCTTAAAGGCACAAAATGGTTCAAATGAAAAATGGTTGGATATTGGTTCGAATGGTCGGGATAAAAGTTTATAATCTCGGAAAATCGCAAGTGTCTATTTCAACATGATTAACTTTCTGTAATGCCGTCTGTTGGGTGGACCCTGCGAGTGGTAGGCGTGGTATGCAGATGCGTCAACTGCCAACAGTCCCCCCGACCTCCTCCTCCCTTTCGGTCGCGAATCGCCGGAGACGACGACGCTCAAACTCAGCGGCGACATCCGGGCGAAGGGAGTGCGTCACTTCCGGTGGGCCGGCCCCGGAAGCTGGCAAGGAGGCTGCGTCGGAAGTAGCACTCTTTCCCCCCCCCCCCCCCCCGGAACTTCTCCTCGCGGACGCATCGCTTTTAGGTGTAGGGTCCATCGTGGGCGTCAACTCTATGGCACACCCCTGATCAAGCTGCCCTCCCACCCAAAACCCTGCTCAGGGATCGGAGGAATCACCTTAGTTTCAATGCAGAGGATCCTAGCTATAAAAAAACATCAACAAACCGAAACCCATGGTACTCCATCATCATAAGTCAACAATCCGAAGGTTTACATATGAGAAAAATTCCCTTGTACCAGGAATCGAACTACGAGCCTTTGGTTTCTGGGCCACTGCACACCCCAGGTTCCTGAATGCCTATGGCAATTGTACGGCGTAATGGCACGGTAAGCCATAGGTCCGCCGTTCGATTCCCTGTTCAGGAAAAGTTTTCTGATGGCAATTCGTATAAGTTTCAATCGAAATATTACACAAATATAAGATTGGTTTGACTCAGCTCTCCATTCCTCTCTCCTACCCGCTAGCCTTTTCATAGTTACGTATTTCTTCTCTTTTACATCCTTTGTAACCCTTTGTCCAATGTAACTCATTCGGGGCCGTTCCTTGCCCTTCTTCCCTTCCACCTGTCCTTCTACGATTGTCTTCATACGGCGATCATGACTCATGTGGTCGAGTTTTCAGTTTTTCCGTATTTTTTTAGTATTTTATTAAAGAATAATTCTCTTACTTTTATTCACATTTCCCACGTACTCCATTTTATCTTCATAATTCTTCGGCAGCAACACATTCCGAATAGTTTCACTCTTGAGATTTCAACAGCTGTCAACGTCCATGCCTCGCTTTCATACAGAAAAATGCTCCTTACGTGGGACTTAATGTCGTAGCCACGAGGAGAGGGTGTTTTCCGGGTTTCAACCCCTGCCTTGAGCCTTTTAATATTTTACTTCATCTAATTTCTATAGTTTATTTCAATAAACACTCGAACAAAATTACTGATTTTGAGTCCTAAAAATCACGTTTTCAACATCAAATATCCCAAAATTTTCGGGGGAGGACCCTTGGTCCCCCTATTTCTTGGGGCGCTTTCCATATACCCCGGAAGGGCCCCGAAATCTACGGTAAATCCCCAAATTACAACATCATGGCTGCGCCACTGGTAGGACCTGATGAATTGTATCCTTACTTCTATACTTGTATCATTAGCTGTAAGTAGATTCTTCTTTTTGTATACATCCCTCCTCGTCTGCGTTACCTTACTAAACCATTTATTTCTTGTTGCGTCGATCGTTGGCAATACTTCCTCGGTAACAAAACTCTTTCATTCAAACATTAATTTAATATGACAATGTAATAACAAGTTACATCCCTCTAATTGTTTCATGCGCTTACAGTTTTACTAAAATGCCTTAGATGACGTTCTTTTGGTCCATATTTTTATTTGACCAATAGTCCATACCTCAATCCAAGATATTTGTACTACTGCCATTTTAAAAATTCATTTGTACAACAGCCTTTGCGCAGTGGAAAGGCTACCGAGTCGAAGTGCTGGACATGGTGGGTGAGGAGAGGAAGCTTCTATAGTTGACATACAAAGGAGACAGGAGGAACGGATGGAGGGGGCACATGGCGGGAAGGGGATGTTGAAAACAGTGTTAGAAGGTAGAATGTTAGGTAAACGAGGGAGAGGAAGGAAGAGAATAGAGTTTTTAGATAGAACGAGCGTGCTGCGCCCGCTCCCAGCGGGCTTCCCCCGCTCTTTTCAATGCAGGTCCACAGAGGGAAAGGCACGTTTCTAATTTTAAAATGTAGAAAAAAGGCAGGGTCGTATTTACAAATTTAATTGGAATCTTCATGTACAAATTGAGGTCAGAGGACCTCTTTAAACACAACATTGGAAGTAATTACACTATCCTCTGTTAAACGCACATGATGACTCATACTTACGTATCAACAGGAGACTTGAATGTGAAATCAGCCGCATTTTGATAAAAGTTATTTAAAGAATGCGAGATATTGTTGCAAATGAACAAATGTATCAGTTTGTGCGCCGTTAACGTCAGGAATATTAACCGGTTTTTGTTTTTTTTTTGTTTTCTTTTTTATCATGTAAAAACCAATTTTAGGAAAAAATAGCAATATTAATGAGGAAATATATGCCGTCGCATGTTCTCTGATAAATTCTGTGCATTTTGGTACCTCATTTGTAGACTTTGGTTGCGTATAAGTTGAGAAAAAGGTATCTATACAGTAGAAATAATATAGAAGATTAAATGGAGTAGGCTATAGGTACTTAAAATCGAAGAGAAAAGTCCACGAAATACTTTTTAAATGCTCCATAGAATTTACCTTACCGGTAGAATACTTTATTAAAGGCCTGGTTACACAACGCATCGACACAAGCCCATAATTGCTCGAAAACCTTTTCTGCTTATGATCATTGGTGTTTTTATCCCGATTTTAAGCCTAATGATGGAAGATTAAAAAAATCCAAAACTTCGGAAAAATGGCTTATTTTAATTTATTTTTGAAGAGTTTACAAAATAATATTATTATTAGAAAGAACCCCATAAATCTGTCAATTTCATTACTATAATAGGGGAAGTAAGACTGGTGGTATAAAGGAGAGAAGCCTGGTGAATCCCAGGCACTCCAAACTGATACACAGTATGGTAGTGAATAAATTAAAACGGAAACTTGTTCATATACCACTTCAAATGAATTGATCGGGTCAGGCGATAAATTTTTGCTGATGCGTCAAATATTTTTACTTAATAATCTCGAAATTTAAATCTGGAATCTTTAGTCAATGCTCTGATGAAGTCTCCTAGACTACTCTCTTTGAATTGGGAATATATTAGGATTACATTCGAATATGTCAACTTTAAACAAAAGTTTGGCCGAAAGAAACTCCGACAATTTGTGACGTAACATCACTCAAACACTCTCAAATATGTCTTAAACTTATATGTAGCGCTGATAAAGTATTCTGCTTGTAAATGGCAATGTTTTTTATTTCATAAAAATCCTTCCTACTCCTATGTCACCTAAAATTTTAAGATTTTCGAATAAAAATGAGAATTAATTTTAAAGTATTAATACAACCAATAAATTTGCAAACTTATTACGTCGCAAGTTCTCGAGTTTCCCTCACCGTCCGACCCATTGAGACTACAAAGAGGAGGTTTCATTCCACCCAATAAAAGGTTAATTTCTGTTGCCACTCAGGTAGCTTTGGAATCGGTTTTCAAAAATGTCCGTAGCGTGGAGCTGTGTGTAGAGCGATCCACTTTTTTTCCAATTTTTTGCTGGGCAGTATTTAGAAGTAGGGGGAATAACATTAAAAATTTATTAATTTGATAGTTAACACCATAAAGAATATAAATTTAGGCATGCGGCCCTTATTATAACTTTATCCTTCGCGAAATTCGGATCGCTTTGACCGTCAGCGACGCGGGTGGCTACTTTTGTACACCCATTTCGCAAATTTCATCCTCATGACGTAACATTTACGTCATGGCAGCCGCTAGTGAGTGACTGAGGACGTGAGCTTATTATACAAAATCGGGAACAACACCTTATTAAAAAAGTCGGTAACGCGCGTAATATTTACTTTAGTGTAAAAAAACGCATAAAATGGTATAAATTAGTATCGTTTTCAGGTTAAAGAATTAATGTTGGCTGCATCGTGATGTTTCTAAGAGATTTTTACTCAAAATTGCAAGGTTTGATTTGGTTTACTTCGCAATGCTGATGAAGAGCGAAAAAGTAGCTGAAATAAAGGCGTGCATTACGGGAAAGTATCACCAATTAAACAGGAATAATCACAGCAATTGAAATTCAAATTTAAGAAAAAAAGGAAATGCTAAAAAAATAACGAAAACATGGCCCCGGCACCAAATCTAATGAGATCGCTTTGTTAAAATAAAATTTTAAAATTATTTAAGTTTTGCCAAAATTTCAGCCACGGAGGGTTGCCTTCAAAATATGGTGATTGCGAAATGTGCTAAATGTTCGGTGAGTGACAACACATCTTGAGGCTAATTTGAGGCTCCTGTTATGTAATATTCGTGGTCTGCACACAACCACGATGGAAGGCTTGCACCGTCTTACCTCGTAGCCGTCCTTCTCGTCCCAGCTCACCACGGCCAATTTTCCTTCAGCGTAGTAGCGCAAAAAAAAAGTTTACCCGCGCGCCATTGGCCGCTCGCGAAATAGCATTATTACGACTCGCGGTTACGTTAATGATTTCCGTTCTCGGAATAAACCCCGCTTCCGGCAGAAGCACTACTTCAAGGCACGGAGAAAGAGGAGGCTCACTTAGTCACCCTCCGGAGAGGAAAGCCTGCGGGCAGCGGTGGCCTTGGAAACAACGATTCCGGCGGTCAACCCTTTGAATTCTAATTTCGCGAGGGAAAAACCACCCCACCAAGATCCTGGAGAACACACCGGTGGCATAAAGTCCTACTCGCGACATGAAGGGAACGTCTCGGTGATTCACAGGGGGAAATGACATCATTTCGGGATAGATGTGATCTTTAGCGGTTCTCTGCGGACAAACGAAATTCTCCCTCTTTTCCGTTTTCATATTCCTCCTCGCCCCTTACGAAATAACTCACATTCCGCGATTCCGTCTCTCCATCTCTCAATGCTCTCTGCTCTACCGAATCCCCTCCTTGTTTAACTCCACAGCTTCAAAAATCCCTTCCCTGGACCTATTTTCATCTGCTACTAGTTACAAAGCCACCTTAAAATGCCATCTGAATAATTCATCATTGTCTAATCAATAGTGCCCCTTCTTATGTTGAAAAATTTTGTTTTCTGTTAGTTTTTATTTATTGTGCTATTGTTTGTTATCTTTTAGGCATTATTTATTTAAGGAACAGCCAATGTAAAGGCCTTTGTGCCGTTTTCGGTGATGAAATAAATAAATAAAGTATTCTATCGGTTGAGGCACGTGGGGGATTGGGTTGTTGTGGTGGCTAGAATGTTGTCTTCCCACCCCGTGGGCTCGGGTTCAAATCCCGGAGGTGGCAGAGAGTGTTCCGAGGATGTCCGATCCCTGCTTGAATGTTGTGTGGGAAACATTTCAAGCGCAACACTACGTCCGTCGGATGGGGCGTAAAGCCGTGGTTCCCGTGGCGCCTTTCGTTAAGAGAAGGCTAATACCGACGCTGGTTTTCTCTCCACCCTTCCTTCATGGCGCAAGTGACCTAAGCTGTCGGTCGCCTCCTCCAAATACCATATACTTAAGGCACGTTAACATGAACATGAAAAAAATGAAATAATAAAAGGGTAAGATATACAGCTGGATTTGCCAAGTTACTTCTGATGGTTCATGATTGGGTCATGCAGAAAGGTTGGAAAATGACAATGCCTAAGCTAATACTTAATAGCAAGATGGATTTATTTCATTCCTTTATTGCTGGGGAAAATACAAATTATTATACCTATCCGTTGGGCAACATAACCCTTCATATTTATCTTTTATTTCCAGGCCTGGAAATTGAAATAGGTTCTAAGTTGATTGTCCCCGCGTAGCTTTGTGAGATATCTATTCTTCATTATTCAAGTAGTCTCAGCTTATCACGTAGCCTCTTTGAGTCTTTTGCGGCTCCCAGACTAATTTTTATAAAATCTGTGTAACGATTTGTGCTTATTAGCGTAAGTTTCCGACGATTCGAGCAGTTTTCCTTCCTAATTAACGGATTAAATATTTCTGCGCCAATATAATTTCACCGATTGAATTTGTAGATGACTCTGAACGAAAGAAGTCGTAAAAAAGACAACAATGGAGCGGGGATCTGATCTCGGAAGCAATCCACGACCGCTTTGACCGCCGGAATAGTCGCCGCTTTGAGAAGGCCGCTCACCCAAGCCAAAACGCCCGCTAAAGAATGCTACCCCAACAATGGAGTGCATATAAAAAGGTGACATAGAGGCACGTGCCAGCATCGGGGAAATCCCATCGCACCGATCGACGACGATGAACTAAAACAATCACCCCAAAATCCATCGTCATTAGTCAACAATCCGAAGATTGGTTTGACGCAGCTCTCGATTTCTCTCTCCTATCCTATAGACTTCTCATAACGGCTTTTTTCTTCACTTTTACGTTCTTCATAACCTGTTCTATATATGCCTTCATCATTCATAACCTATTCTCCAAAATAAACGCAGTAATAGGTCCGAAGACTGGAAATCCGAAAGGCAATTTTAGTTAGAAGGAAAAATATCTCCGAAACCGGGTTTTCGATTGTCTAAGGCAATCATCAAAGGTGAGATGAACAGCTGATAATCCGGCAAGGGCAAGGCTATGAGTGAGTAAGTCCGAAGACAAGGAATCCAAATGCAATTTTCAGTTAGAAGGAAAAATATATCAGAGACTATTTTTTCGATTATCTAAGGCAATCATAAATGTGGAGGGGATCGTATGTTATCCCACCGAGGACTAGGCTAAGAGTGCGAAGGGGACTACATATTACATGAGATGCAATTATCTCAAAATGAAAAATGTTCTCTCCCAGGCCGCATTCTAACGCTAATTTACACGGGAAAAATCAAGCAACAATTCACAAACAAGGACTGCAACACGACCTCCAACATTGTTGACGGTGAATGTCTGTGCTTTGTGTCTATTCCTTCCTTCTAGGAATGCCAAGGGAACAATATATTCGTGGTTTATGCAGTGAAACAAATAAAATCACAAGGCAGCACGTTTGTGCGTTGCTTGACAGCATAAACCACCTTACCCTCCATGCTACCTTGTGACGTATGTTTGGCAGAATTAAAACCTAGTACACTATACCGAACAGAACTCCGCAGAAAAAAGATGGCAAATGGATAGTTCAATTGGCAGAACATTCCGGAGATTCGGGTCAAAATTCTGGCAGAGGCTACTAATTTTTCCTATTCGAACTTTCGCACTTTAAATGAAATTTAGCTACCACAGGTTCTCATAGTTCTCATCAAGGATTCTATATTACATATATTACCATGAATTTCCATTTATAACACGCAATTATTCATAATGTGCAAGTCAACATTTTTGCAAAAGTGCAACGCGAACTCACATAATAAACGGAGGACACTCGTATTCATATCCTCGTAACCATCAAAAGTCACGAGCACTATTATCATTTCAATGATTTAATAATTGAACGCCTAAAGATTTTTTTTTACCAGGTAACCACCAAATATTTTGAATAAATGACATGAACAGTTCATCTTGCGCATATCCGGAGGCAAATCTTTTCGAAAATTTTGTACAAAAACCATGCATACCGCACATGTTATACTCGAGAATATAGTGTAATAGAAATACTGACCAACTATAAAAGGTAAAAACATTTTCCCGGTAAATGTACAAAATTATGTATGAAATCTTTTCAGGTTTGACTTGGTGGAAATGCGATATATCCATGATAAAATATAAAGTATAAATGGTAATTTTCACAATTAATTACAAAACTCCACTAAAAGCTATCGTTTCGACATTCTCTGTTATTTTCTAGGTTTATCCTTTAAAAAATTGAAAACCTTAGGTAAAACCTTGAAAATGACATAGAGTGTCGAAACCATGGTGGGTAGTGGAGTTTAATAATAAAGTGTGAAAATTACCATAAGTATATTTTGGGTTCTCGCCGCGTTGTTCGTGATAGGGTGACAACAGTTTCAACGAAATTCCACCAGGAGTCTTCAGGTCGAAGTGAAAGAATCGCAAAAGAAAAAAAATGTTATTAAAGGCAGATAAGGGAGTGAATTGAAATCACGAAAATGCCAAATAAGTTTAACTGGGAAGACGGATACTGTTGAACTGAAGTTTGGAAGAGAGTGTTTCAGAAACCGGCACAGAAGCGAGAGAATCCGGCCAATCACAACGCAGCATCGAGGAAAGAGGGCTACATAAACGCGGGGAAAATGTACTAATTACGTCCAAATGTTGCTCGTTGAAACGTCGCATGAGGTAAAGGGACGATCTAAAGCGGTGGAGTGAAGGAAGAAGACGGCAAAAAACTGATGGTTGGGATGAAGTATTCTGGACGGAGAAGATTCGAATGGCGTCACAGAATGGGAGGAGGGGGAGTTGAATGGGGTGGAATGCGATGTGGAGAATTCCCATTGGAGGGGGAGTCCATTCCCGCGCAAATCCGTTCTTCTCTTCCTTCCTTCTTACACTCAAACAAGACTCAAAAGACGACGATGCATGCCGGGTGAGTCACCGCGCGCGCAACTGCAACAATGGGCGAGGGAGGAGGAGTTCCATGGCGACAGTATGTTGAGGAAGACGAGGGTGAACGGGGATCGTGCATATAGGAGGAACGAGAAAAGTGGTCTTCAACAAAATGGAATAAAAACGCCTTTCATCCACGTAAAATTGATAAAATATCCAAGGATGTCATATCATCATATGAGGGATACAAGGGATGCTTTTAGGTACAGTTAATTGTTGAAAGAAATAAACAGGAACTTGGTTGCCAAGGGATACGAGTGAGTCTCTGTTCTGTGCTGACATCGAGAGAAAAATTAAATGCACAACTGAATATTTAGTTAATCTCGTTTGTTTTTTTAACCTAGTTTCTGAACTTAACTCTGTTTATAGCAAAAAATTACTTGTAGCCTTTGAATGTTGGAAGATGTTATTAAACTTAAACAGTTTTCATGTGTTATTGTGGTTTGCATCTAAATGTTCTACATGGAGACATATTTTGGTTATTGTCAATAAAATACAAGTTACGAGTACATTGTTGTCCTGTTTAACTCAATGAAATAAGGTGTGTTAATTAATTTCTCTCAATTAATATAACCATAAAATAACTAAGAATTCAGCATTGAATAGGATGGTTTCCTATTTCTTTTCTATTGCCTAAATCGAAAGATTATTACCCCTGGAGTAAGTACTTCACGCTTTCAGATTTTTAAATGACGATATCTTTTTTTCGCGATTGAATGAAAAGTGAAATTTTTGAAGCGCGCGAAAACGCGAAGGGTAAGGATGAATGATGGAAAAAGCACGTGTGACATCATTCTGGTTCCGGCTGCCGCTATGTGAGGCCACCTTGGTGCCAGGCTATGAGTGCCGCAACGATGTAGGCTGCTAGCAAGTAGCAGAGTACCCTGCTGGCAGGTAGCGCTTGGCTTAAATAGAATTATTAATACCCTATCAAACGGAGGAAAATTTCCGACCATAGGCAATTTTAATAGGTGATAATTAAGAGATGTTTCCCTGAGCTCTGTGTCTCATGCATGCATTGGTAATCTCAGACGATGTAAAATTCCTGACTACTCGTATAGCATCTAGGTCCCCGTGACGTCACGTGGAGTGGCATCGCATGGGCGCCAATTTGGCCTTTTTCGAATGAGGTTCATCTACATCTACATCTACAAATTACCCTGCGAGCCACCTCTAGGGTGTTTGGCAGGGGGTGATCAATCACCAGCATGCAGCATGCATTTGGACTCCCACATGCACACCACACCGTCCAAGAAACGTCCCGTATAATAACAAACTATACTACTATATGCTGTTAGAAATAGAATAGAAATTCAGAAACATGCAGTAAGTTTTACATAGGTTAGTAGGCTACACTACAAGTCATGCAATCTATTTACGCGTTCTATTGCTGCCGTTATAATCTCTTATTGATCGTGGAAAAAATGACATTCGGAA
The DNA here is from genome assembly GCF_921293095.1 of Ischnura elegans. NCBI lineage: Eukaryota > Metazoa > Arthropoda > Insecta > Odonata > Coenagrionidae > Ischnura > Ischnura elegans. Next base: position 15,983,998 of record NC_060257.1, read on the forward strand.
TCTGTCTGTTCTGCAATGTATCTCTCTTATTTTATTTATATGATCTGATCTTCCGTAGTACGTTGGCGTCCGCAAGATATGGTTAACTTCGTCAGAAAAGACACTGCTCTTGAATTTATCTAAAAGGTTTAGTCTATTTTTCAATCTACGGTCCGACAGAGATTCCCATCCGAGTTTATCTAAGAGGTCAGTTACACTAACAAGACTATCGTAACGACCTTTCACATACCTGGCAGCTCTTCTTTGCACGCGTTCTAACTCTGTTATTAAGCCTTTTTCATGAGGGTCCCAAACACTGGCAGCGTATTCCAAATGTGGTCTAACGAGGGAAAAGTAGCTAATTTCTCTCACTTTGTCGTCGCACTTTCCTAATATTCTTTTAACAAAACCCATTTTACGATTAGCTTGACCGGTTATTTCTCGAATATGTTTATTCCACGATAGATCATTATTGAGTCTAACCCCTAGATATTTCACAGATTCAACTGCCTTTAACTGCGCGCCCCGAATGACATAGTTACGCTGTAGGGAGTTATTCTTCTTCCAGAAATTCATTACGACGCATTTTTCCAAATTTAATTCTAACTGCCAAGCATCGCACCAAGCTTGGATAGCAGCAAGGTCATTCGTTAGTTCATCTATATCTTTGCTGGGACGAATTCCTCTGTAAACTACAGCGTCGTCTGCAAATAATCGTAACTTACTCTGCACTACTTCGCCAATGTCGTTTATATAAAGAAGGAATAGGAGTGGGCCAATGACACTACCCTGAGGAACGCCAGAAGTGACTCTAACCTCATTGGAGACTGCACCGTCTAATACTACTCTTTGGACGCGGTCGCTCAAAAATTCTCTAATCCAGGAAATGACATCTTCGTCTAGACCATAAGATTTCAGTTTTATTATTAACTTTCCGTGGGGTACTTTATCAAATGCCTTTTTGAAATCAAGAAAAATCGCGTCTACTGGAATGTTGTCTTCCCCGGAGACTAAAATATCGTGGGCGAAAAGCGCTAACTGAGTTTCGCACGATCTGCTTTTCCTGAATCCATGTTGATTTCCCATTAATAAGTTTTGCGCGTCTAGGTGTTTCATTACCGAGCTGACTACGATGTGTTCAAGGACTTTGCAAGAGATGGACGTTAAAGATATCGGCCTGTAATTAGATGGCTGTTCCTTGTCTCCACTTTTAAATATAGGCGTTACATTAGCGATTTTCCAGTCATTAGGTACTTCGTGTTGCTTGATGGATTTACTGAATATTAACCGCAAGTAGGGGGCAAGTTCTGAGGCTAGTTCTTTATATACGCGAGAAGGGATTTCGTCTGGACCAGGTGATTTATTTGGACTAAGCGATTTCAATATATTTTCTATTCCGAGCGTACTAATGTCAGACAGGGATTGTCATCGGTCTCGGGTGAGTTTTCGGAAGGCTCCGTGAACACGCTTGTAGGAATTTAATAAATTGGCTTTATCGTAACTGCTTGTCAACACATCTCCATTGTCGTTTCTCAGGGAACATACGGTAGATCGTTTACCTTGAACTTCCCTAACATATGACCAAAATGCTTTTGGGTTATCCTGTAACTGCTCTACTAGTGTTTTTCTTTTAAAATTCGTGAACGCATTCCTGAACGCTTCCTTCGTGGCGGCTTTAGTCATCCTATATTTTTTAATTATTAGCTCGCGTTCATTAGCGGATAAATCCGTGCTGACTTTTTTCATCTTAGCATGACACGCTCTCAGGTTAAAATTGACCATTAATATTCGTCTGAACTGGAATTTCTAAAGCCAAATAATCTGAATATTATGAATAGACAAATGGTGGGTAATGAATCGCAATCAATGTCTTTCGTTTTCTCTGATGACGGAAACTATCGCATACTCACCCCTTAATATGCAATTCATAATAAGGCATGCGAATTTCACGAGATCTGGTGACATTTTTTCACACTAGATTTAACTATAGAGACCTGTTTACGACCTAATATCATTCGTCGTTTTGGTTTCTACTGCCATCAGCTATCCAGAGTTAGATTTCCGTGACTTAATTTTTCCCCACCCTGTACATAAAATCACTTTAATCCTAAAATCTACGTTCTGCAGCCCGCCATTTCTGCAAATCCCACGCCAGTTTCTTCAGTTTCCCGTGCACCGATCTCACGTTCCATGTCTCAATCCTCCACCTTGGACTGGTGTACCACTCCCAGTAGTCCACATACCAGGGGATCCCATTGGGGGACCACTATCTACATCTACATAATACCCTGCGAGCCACCACAAGGGTGTTTGGCAGGGGGTGACAAATCACCAACATGCAGCATGCAAGAGGACCGCCACATGCACACCGCACGGTCATAGAAATATTACGCACACTAGAAAAATATACATGCTTATTCATAAAAAAATGCTAATGGTTAGTAATTAGAGAAAATACATGCAAGGTTAGAACTATGAAAAAACATGCAATGAGTGATCCTAGCGAGCGACGCCATTGATCCTATCAATTGAGACAACGTTGCTATCCTTAATAGTACGAGGGAAGAATGACATTTTAAATCTCTCTATTTTGCAGTCTATTTCTTTTATTTTGTTCTCATGAAGGCGGGGGAGGCGATCGGTTGCATCCGGGCATCGAACCCGGGACGACCCACGCCGCCGCCTCCCTTCCCAACAAGGACGGAATATGCAGCAGCCAATGCTAAATCGCGCTTTGTGTCTTTGACTGCGGCTTTTCTGAGCATGGTCTCCCCCGGGTCCGAACCGCGGCCCTTTTATGGGAGGAAGGAGACTTACCCGGTTATGGTAAGGCCCTCTTCACGTAAGCGACAGGGTGCGTCTTGTTAGCTCATCCCATGCCGCCGATATCTCCGATCGATGTGTACGGAGGAAAATTACAGGATATTACCCCGAAGCAACCGGTATTTAAAAGCCATGGAGAGACACGGGAACACATGGGTATTTATTGCCAAGAGAATCTTGAGAAAAAATCCCTGTTTTATTCAGCGAAATCCTTAGCCATGCATCGTAGTACGAATCCGTAATCAGTGAGAAAAAGGCTGAGCGGAAGGCAAAAAATATGCAAGCAATCTGCTTCCAGTACGGGTAACAAGGAGGGTATCGCTCTTTGCCTAGAGAGTTTACTTTTATCGTTATATGGAAAGCAAATGGTGAACTGAAGGTCTCATGGAAACAATGAACCAATGCTATTAGAGAATTAAGAAGATTGACCAGCCGTAAAATTACATCTTTTCTCTATCTACGGGTAACAAGACGACTGTCAGTTGCATTGCAAGCAGCTGAACAGCAGATTTCAAAACCATATTACCTTCCATTTGGAAAGTTATTTCAAATAATTTGAAGGAAGAGCTCGTAACTGCTTCTTTCATAGAAAAACCCATTAAAATATGACCGTTTATATAGCAAAAATTTGCAATTTTATACATTAATTATGAAGTTCCAGTACCAGTAAAAAGGAAACTATGCAAAATAATTAACCTGCATTAGAACATAAATAGCGTATTGAAAAGAGAAAATCGTTAGGTGATGGAAGGAGAGCGATTTTCGTCGAAGATATCTTTTTATATATACATAAATAATATAATTGATAGCAATGGAATGAGAACCACGTTAAATGCAGTCATACAAACTAAGTAAAAATTGACAATAGATGAATAGAATTTAATTGACAATAAATGTTGAAAACAAAAATAAGCATACAAGAAAAGAATGCCGACATCAGCAATAATCTTTCAGATGACCGAAAAAATTACGTTTTTTTCCCAATACCGACCTACAATGCGGTATCTTTTTTTACCAATAATTCGAAATTTGGGGCACTGCATGAACTTCAATGATGAAAATCGAGGTGATTGACGGTGCCAATGTATAGCAACCAATGAATTATAAATACAATACATATAGTCGCAACTTCAGACGTGCACCCTTAATTCGAAGTTTATGCAAAAAACTGATAAAATTGTATTTGCACTGTATATAAACGCTGCAGACTTATTGATTCAGAGGGGAACAGGCGGGCCAGGAGACTGCGCTCCAGAAATGAAGTATATTCTAATATTACGGAGACAGTATAATAAATCATTCAAATGAGTATATATAAATCGGAAAAGGTCAATGATTACATAAAATTAGCATTAAAGACGCCAAAATGTCGCCAAAAAATATATCAATGCCGAATTGAAGAGGAAATTGAAATGTAGGAAGTGAAAAAGGTCAGGATGATGCATAAAATGTTCGACCAAAACCTAGCAAGGGACGAATTGTGTCCTCCTTCATACAGTCCGCTAGGGAGTAACAATAAATTATACCATAGGATGAACCTAAACAAGAGCCGCCTTACATCTGATTTGATATCCAAAATACGGTAAGCAGCTACCATAGAACATTCCCATAGATCAGGGAGGGCAAAGTAAACAACGCCGCAACGAATGCAGGTGATGGCAACGTGGGCGCGGAAGCCGGCAAAAAATTCCACGCGAGCCGAAGGGCGGTCGCGCCATGAGAAGACAAGACATTTCTCCCAGGAGTAATGCGTCCATGGAGAGCTATCCCTTTAAAGGTGAACTCATTGTCCTGCCACTCTGCACAGTGGGGTTAAGGGACGGAAATACCATCCCAACTCCCTTGTTGTTGTCGTTCCCAGAGGATTCACCGAGCGTTCAAGTCTCCGGACGGGCGGTGAAGTCTCCTACTAGCGTTCAAGTCTCCGTCGAGCGTTGAAGTCTCCAGCCGCCAGAAGAACCGTGTGCAATGCTTTTGTCGTCGCCCGTCGCATATATGCAGCCACGGCTGATGTATTATGCAGCCGCGTGGGTACGGAATGAGCTTGTCGGCTTTGAAAACAGCGGCACGACCACTTAAGCAGCCGCTCGCTTTGCAAATGGAATTGCACCGGTTGCTTCTTAGTCGTCGGCGGGGCCGGCGCACCCTCGCCGCATTTGCACGGCCGTTTCGCCTTTTTACGCTGCCACAAGGCGGGGTTGTCTTGCGAGTCCTAGAAGAGGGTAATTGAGGGAGGGAGGGGAGGGTTCTCCCTAGAGGTGAGAGGCGCCATGGTGTCCGGAGGCTTTTGGCGGACAATGCATTTCAGTCAATTTTCGCACGAGACTTGAATGACACCTTGAGAGGGACACCTAAGAAATCCCTCAGGTGTCTCGCAAAGAAAACAAGGGAGGTCGCAGTCCATTTCTTTTAAAGGTACAATGGCAAGGTACACTGTTCCATAAAAGTGTCATTTTATGGAGTCATTCCAGTGCGAAGTTTAACTGACATAAGGAAGGCCACTAAAAATGCTGACGTGTTGCAGGGGAAAAGTTCTTGGAATCACGCAAGAAGGTAGAGAAGAAAAGAAGCATTTGATGCATGTGCTCAATAAACTATAATCGACCACGGATGCACAAACTTCTTCCTGAAAAAGTGCGCGACAGGCAAATTTATGTAAAAACCAACAGCTTTGTATTTTAAGAAATGGAAATTTTCACTCAGTCTTATTTTCATTCCATGGAGTGCGACTCATTTCCTGACTTTTGATCTAATTTCAACTGATACTCTTCAAGAAATACTGCCATATAACGGAAAATATTTATTAATAGTCGTTATAGTTCATATCATGAACTGTTCTCTCAGAGTGGCTAACCCTGACGACTTGTCCTTTACCCATAATTTTCAATCAGGTGCAAGCAATGATCACATCTCTTCTTATTCAGGGGATTCTCAGTGAGCAGATTTAAAAATGGTACTACCCACTGTAATATCTCTCAAACGAACTCCATTGTCAGAAGGCCTAGAGTACAGTGGGAATAAAATCATGCTATCTAACCATTCTCTCGATGCAGCAGCGCCTAAAGATCAGATCGCAGAACAAAGCACGACTTCAAAACATCGTCTTGGAACTCGTTTAAAATCCAGGAGTGGGAGGGTGGATGGTACTTCAAAGGATTGTACGTAAGCGCAACCCTTTCCCGCGGGCCTCCGAAGCCAAACAAGACCATCGAGAGAATGTGAGTGAGTCACCACTGCTAACCACTGAACTTGAACTCCACTGTCGGGATACTATGATAGCCTTTAGCTAGAGCGAACAGAATAGATTCAACCCTTGATGGCTCAACTAAGCGGAATTTTGTCATTATGACGGGAGAAATAAGGTAATTTTTCACACAAAATTTATTTAACCAAACCGATTTCGACATTTCTCGTGTAATTATCAAGGGTACAACCTGAGGTAAAATTTGAATCTGAGATATAAATTGAAGGGCAGTACTCCAATGTTGGGTTTGCACCATTGATAATGATACACTAAATGCCGAAACCGTTTGGATTGAATAAATTTTGCGTGGAAAATCACTAAAAAGTAATTTCCCAAAAATCACGAGCAGTAAGGACGGGCTAAAGAAAAAACAACGATAATTTAAATTGAATACTCAGCAAAATATTAGCTTCAAAGCAACCGAACGCTTGTAATAAAATCAACGCATAATGGTCACCATTTAACTCTTCTTCGAGAATAAGAAACAAACTAACGAAAATTCCGCATAAAAAAAGGCTTCTTTCAGCCGTGGATTTTTGCGTTTGTTTGCTCTAAATACTCGAGGAAAAAATAAGAGATTGAAAAGCTGAAATTCGGCATCCCTAACGGTCATAAGGGGTACTTCAATTAATCGCAATTTACCCTTGTATCACAGGTATTTCCTTCACAAACTATTTTCCTTTGAAATAATAAATTATTCAAGCGAACATTTCAGAGTGCTATTACTCTGCCGTCTCACTTTATCCAGTATTATACTGTCTAACAGCTAAGGCTGAGTGTTATGGGATATTAATGCGTGATCTAAGTCACAGTATATTAATTATATCCTTATATTGTAATAATTGCGTCGCGAAATGGCCTGAAATAAAAAGTTGGATAAAATTTGAAAATTACGTTTTTCAAGGAAGAAAAATGAAACTTTGCACGCATGCCAAAAATGCTTGGCAATCACTGAATTTTCTTACACGAATTTCGCGAAATACATATTCATAAACGCGAGTTGTATTCTTTTGTAATCGCTTAATATAAACGTCCAGCATTTGTAACGTAAGGGCTCTCAATCTCAGTTTATAATTTAGGAAATTCCTATTTATTTTATTCTAACTTAAAAAAAAGGTTTAAAAGCCCGTTAATTCCATAACTTAAACAAAAAAATTAATATAAGCAAGCAAAACTATTAAAAATAAAATCTAACAAGTATGAGGAATGTTAAAAAACAATAAATGTTACTACCAATGTAGTTTAAAGAAGTTTTGCAAATTGCGAGCCATTATTTAGAATCAGACGTCAGGATTGTTCCTACTGGAACCAAATTCTCTTGCCTGTATTTTATTCATATGTTTTGTTTATTAATGCAAGAAAACAAGTATAAAGAAAGTACTTTTTAATCTTCTCTATTAAAAACCCAATTACACCGTTCCCTTAACATACTTATTCCCTGCTAAGATGAAAGTGCGAAATTTTCGCACGGGTTACCTAGTATAACTTATTAATATGTTAGAATTTCTCCTCATTAAGCCCGAAACAACTCACAATCACTATGCGTAAAATAGCGCGTATAATTTCGCGGGGCTTGGATTGCTCCGTCCGTATCTCCCGATCTGCGCGCGTTTAAATCCCCTAGCGCCCGATGTCGTGCGTCTATGAGGTGGATCCGTGGTAAATGAGCCTTTTATCGCATTCCTCGTGTCCAGCGGCTCGGCGCCAGATGGGCCCATCTCCACTGTCCAGCCACGGAGTGGAACGGAGGGAGGGGAGTGGGGGGAGAGGGAGGCTAAAGTTAGCGCTGCGTTCACTGCTGGGTGACCCCCCCGGCAGGGCAAGGAACCCTCCTCGGCCAATGTCAAGGCCAACGCCGCTGGAGCCGTGTCACTTCTCTCCCCTCCCGTCGTGAAAAAGCTTAAGGAGATGCAGCCCTGAGAACCAGTCGGAATGGAAGGGAAGGGTTGCGGGGAGTGAAGAGAGATGGCAGCACCATCGACGGTGAAGGACGTCATACTTAATATTATTATATTTGTATCCATAAAAGAGAGCCTCCGGCTAATTTTTTCAATAAGCTTCCTAAAAATCAGTAAAAACAATTGTTATTTAAGTGCTCAATTTAAATATATTGCCATTTTTTATATAAACAGGCCTTAAGACTTAGAGCTATCCTGACGTACGTACGATAAGGGTGGTAATGTCGGGAATCTCACCACGTGAGGTGATACCAAAAGAAGGAAATTGCAAAAATAAAAAATAGGATTGCAAAACGAAAAAATGAATCAACAAAAGCTTACAAAATTGAACAAAAAATCCAGCCGTACGTTAAGGGTGGTAATGCCGGGAATCCCACCAAGTGAGGTGATACCAAAAGAAAAAAATTGCAAACATTAAGAAAAGGATTGCAAAACGAAAAAATAAATAAACAAAAGTTTACAAAATTAAACCAAAATAGAGAAATATAAAAATGAGGACAAAAATAAAACAAATGACTTGAATTTAAAGTTCACTGTCCATTCGGGCTCTTCATACCATTTGTCGTTAGGATTCGTCGGTCCAGTGCGAAATTAGTTGTTTCTGATGGATCTGGTTGCGAGCTGCCACTGAGCGGAGTGTAGCACCGCTTCTGTTCCATGATTCTAAGCACTAGTTTCCAGATAACTTCAGATAATTGAGACCACCTTCTGAATGATTGTAAAAGCTGTAGTCTCTAAGTTTAACTTCATTCCCTTCTATTTCTAGGTATTCCTAGGAAAATCTGGCATGTTAAATGGTTCTCGTTTCTTCAAAATGTGTGTATGTGTGTTGGTGCGAATGACATGTTGTGCTACGGATGACTTTTCACCTCGCAGTAGCCATAGATGGCGCCTGATTTTGATTAACTTCGTTTTCGAAATTTTTTTTTGAGAAATTGATTCAAATTCTAGATGGCTAGTTTCGTTGGCTTCGTTTTAAAAAAATCAAATTCTTGCAGTAAGACTTTAAATAAATTGTCAAAAAGTGAATAAAAGTTAAAATTTTTGATTAATTTCATTGCCTGACGCATAAAATTTCACAAAAACGATACAATCATCCAGATATTTAAATTCACAGCATCTGCAGAGAACAGATAGGAATATACATAATTAGATTTTATGGTAGCGTAATGACAAGTTTCACATGAAAAAACAAGTTCCACGCGATGTTTAAGGTGCAGAACTTGAAAAGAATTACCTCGCCCCTTGAAACCATCAATGGAAAATGTCGAAAAGGTATCTCAATCGGCTGAAGCACCCCCCCACCCCCCCCGTGAATTGTACATCCTGTCCTGTTTTTCCGGTTTCGGAGAATGACTGCCTGGGAACTGCCCCAAGGAAAAACAATTCGCCCACATTCCGGCCTAAGTAATGCAAACTACTTGGTGAATGACTCCTGAAAAATTTCCCCACGGTAGTCGTTTCCTTACTGCATTACGTGACTTCCGGGTTAATTTGAAAAATTTTAGCTATATTTTTGCGAATTATAAAAATAGGAACCTAAAATTGCATAAAATTACAGCTGACATTCAATAATTGAAACTAGGGAACTATAAACTTGAAGAAGAGAAAGATTCTGTCGCTTGGGTAGCCGAAGCAAGGAGGAAGTGGTCAGTAGAATAGCCCAAGAAGACTCTTCTTACCGCTGAAAATATAAACGTCGAAGTTTGGACGTAATTCATAAGAACATCCATTTGGAATACGAATCTTCATGGCAGTGACCCCCGGACGATGACAGCAGCGGAGAATTCAAGGTTGCAAGCTTTTGAAATATGGTGTTATGGAAGAAGGATCAATTGGGTAGCTCGCGTAAGTAATGCGGAAGTTCAGCGAAGAGGAGGACTCTTTTGAGAACCTTGAGTTGAAGACGGGACACTTTAATTGGCCATAACATGGGACACGATGGTTTAATGAAAATTATTGCTGAAGAACAGGTGGATGTTGAGATCGGAAGAGGTGGATCACGGATGAAATATAAAGGGCATGTAATGAGGGATGAAAAGTAGAAGAATTGTGAAGGCATTAAAAGATTAGCCGATAAGAACGCTGTTTGGTGAGCTGCGTCAAACCAATCTTAGGGTTGATAACTGCTGAAGATGTTGATGGCTGGATAATATGAGGGTGGAAACTTATTTATATCTTTATCCACAGTTTGACAACATAAATTACCTAGAGAAGTTATGATGGTGAAAGCTATAGTGTTAGTCACTCACACAGTGATAAAACCCGAAGGTTGGTTGTGATAGGTGAGGATAGAGCTCAACCCGGACTAAGCCACAGGCGTGTGAATTTCTCTCTATCAGGGTATTGAGACTAGTTCTTTTCCTTGGGCCACCTCGAGCGGCGGAGATTTTTTGTTTGAACTGTGTAACTGATAGCAATCTTGACTGAGCCAAATGATATTTTCAAGGGGATTTTCATCCTTGATATATGTACAAATCTGTATCCGCGCGCTTTCCCGCGCACAAAGTTACTTGTTTATTGCAATGCTTTGGTTGTGTCTCGAATAATACAAAAGAGGATCCTCATGGTGGCCTCTAAATGTGTCCTCACCCACCACGTATTTAAATGGGTTTACAAAAGTCGCCACTCGCGTCGCTGACGGACAAATTTATCCGAGTTTTACGAGGAAATAAGGTATAATTAGGGATATTAACCGAAATGTACGCACACGATGACGTGATCCATTGAATTCATTACTTTTCAATGCTATTCCTCGCAATAACAAACATTATAATTCAAAATATTGAAAAAAAAGGGGATTGATTTGTAGTCATCACGCGGACATTTTTGAAAGCCGGTTAAAATGTGACCGAAGTGGCAACAGAAATCAGCCATCTATAAGATGGGATTGGGCCTCCTCTATGCAGTTCCCTCGAGCTGAGTATTAAGGTTTGTTTCGACGATACATTAACACGTACGACTTAACGTCTGTTTGCATGAACGATTTTTGTGGACCGGAACGGAACATATACGAATGCATGAACCAAATTAGAACAGGCTCTATTTTCTGTGCATGCGTTCGCATAAGTTGTGTGGTTACACGGTGCATTTTGGCGTTCATACGTTTAGACATTAACCCGTACGAGTTAATGTACACTGTAAACAGGCCTTCAGAGGCGAGGCACATAGATGAGCCCTAGTCTCCGTGAATCTTTGAGCATGGCGTCTAGATGCTTCTCCTGCGGGCGACTCGTCCGTACGGGGGAGCGGAGGGGTATGGGGCATCTTCACGGCTAGAAGGGCCATTCGTCTTCTTCCTTAAGAAGTAAAAGCTCTCACTCTCTTTTGGCGGTCGCCCATTGTAGTGAGGTGGCGTAAGGGGAGGGGGAGAGAGAGGAAGGGGGAATGACGTCACTGCGCTGTCTCAGGGTGCTGCAAGGGGAGGTGAATTCACCACTTGCTGGGCTACACACACGCCTTCGTGCGACTGCATCCTCTCTTCTTACGACCAGAGGCGGACATTTCTATGTTTTAGTCACGTCATTCGGTCAATTTTGTGGAACATCGATATATTCATTAGGGATGGACGGATCCAGGATTTTTTTCGGATCCGGATTCGGATCGGATCCTTGATTTTCGGAGCCGGATCTTCGGATATTTTCGGATTCAAATCAATTTTAAAATTGCTGCTATAAAACGAAGTAATTATTCAATTTCCTTCTGAGTACATACAATCAAAGGAATGCTTTTTAGATTTTCATACACATTTTAACATTTTTATAAATTATAAATCATTTTCATGGACTTTCAAGTTGTTTTTTACTAAACATATTTACATGCTAAGGACCTAAACTGTTACGCTTGGGTTTGGAAATGAAAATAGGAAAAATCTTCGGGCAGACCATCGACCAGTGGCGTAGGGAGGGGGGAAGTCCGGGGGGTCCGGAACCTACGGAATTCTGCTGAATGAGTAGGACAAGCATCTCAGTGCAACGATGCATTCGAAGAGAGGAAAGGAACTCGACTTTCCACTCGTATTCGGGGCGTTGCATTCACTGAAGATATGATTCAAAAATTCTGATCCAGATCCGAATACTTCCGCGACTTTGGATCCGAAGTATCCGATGTAGGGCAATAATCCGATCCGACCATCCCTAATATTCATAGTGATAACTTTGCATTTCCACAATTGATGGCCCTAGAAGCCAAGGGATACTAGGGCAATTTTATAATTTTGGAGATAAGTGCACGTAATGTTTGGTGGGATTACAGTGGCGTAACTATGGGGGGGACCAGGGGGATACGTCCCCCCCAAAAGCCTCAGAGAAATAAAAATAATATTCAAAACTATTAACTGATGACTTCAGGCTTTACTTTGTGAAAACTCTCCATATTGGAAATAAAGGAATAAAACTTTGTAAGGTTCACTATTATATTATTATGGGCAAGACCCGGGTTTCGTAACGTAGTTACATCTACAGGTGACTGATATTACATGCATCTTATATTTATACATACATATGACAGCAAGATGTATGTAAGATCAGTCAGCTGAAGATGTAACTACGTTACAAGACCCGGGTCGTGCCCATAATAATATAATAGTGAACCTTACAAAGTTTTATTCCCTTATTTCCAATTCAAAACTATTGTCTAGTTTTGACTTATAGTAAATTTTTCGTAACGTTTTAAGGAAACCCAAATTTTAAGTTCTAAAAATACGTAAAATGTATTTGCAGGCATGTCATTTTTCCAAAATTTTCCTAAAGGAAAAAGGAAGGGGTGGTGTGTGGGAGGTCGCCCTTCCCCTTCCCCTCTCATCCCCCCCAAAGCAAATTCCTAGTTACGCCACTAGTGGGATACACAATATTGTTTCTTCAAAGGTATACAAATATATCACATTTATACATAGTAAGCTTTTCAGTATTCACTTGTATCCTTTTGCCACAAAATTATTGTGTACCTCACGAATTATAATCTGCACTAATCTCCAAAATTATAAAATTACACGTAAACCGGTTGGCTTTTAGGGTCCCCAATTAGTCACATCGTAATGCAAGTAATTTCGCTTATCTAGATCATTATCAGGAATTATTAAAATTTATATTTTTAGTCAATAAAACTGTTTTTGCCAAAACGATGCAGTTTCATAACTTGAAATTTCATAACTATCAATATTTTTCATCTTAGGAAAATGAGATTGGAAATTTGAATTTTATCAGAAAAGGGTACCGTAATGTTGGAAATCCACGGGAGAAATAATTACAGGAAGAAAATAATGGATATCAACCAGGTGTCTACACTTCTACAGCATAATCTCACCTAAAGACTGGATGATGGTTCGAATAATTCAAGATACATTCCTAGGATACATTTCCTTTGGAGCGTATGCTATCCAAGAAAAACATAAGTTAAATTAGTTTTGCAACAGGAGTTTTATGATTGAAAAAGCCGTTAAATTGTCCACACCCATTTAAAAATTTTAAGTGCTCTATCCACGATGCCTTGGCCTAATAGGATTTATATAAGGGATAAATATATGGGACCATTTCAGAAACTAATTTTTTTATCGTGGTTAGCATTCTGAGACTTACTAGCAATGATCCGGCTATCATAAAAATAAACCTGCTCCTTTTTGTAGGCTGTAATGTATTTTACTGCTACCTTCGGAATCAGACCGTAAACTTGAAGGCTACAACGATCAAAGATATGGCATATATATCAGGAGCTGGACACTGGAACTATAACTATCTGGACGCCATAAAAATAGCGTGATTTGACAAACATCAGTCTCGTAAAATTGAATTTTACAAGAGCAAGAATTATTCAACCGTTCATATAGTGATATAATAAACGAGTACCGGGTAAAAATTAGTCAAACCAATTCCATGATTGCTACCCAATGCAGAATATACTCTGGAAGTAACTATATTAATCTTAAATTTAATGAAATTTAACAAGCTGAAATTTTTAATTTAACAATTTTTACGGTGTCATCCGATTTATTATTATTAAGCTACTGCAAATTCTTAGTCTTTTTATAGCAAAATTTTATAAAACAAAATTTAAACTTGGATCTTAATTAAGCTGGTCAACCAACAGCAACAAAACAGATTACAAAGCCGAGAGAAAAAGTAATTTAGTCTTGTATAACTGCAGTTACGGTTCGTTTTCAACTACTATTTCGCAAAATATTGACGTCGCAGACAGCTTCCACCCAGCATATGCGGCTTAGTAATGAATATGCTACGTATGCCGTATGGTTTACCCTCTAGAATTCAGGAGATCCTTGATTACCTTCGAGAACTCGTTATAATAGGTTTTTCGCGCACTCGAGCGCTCTACATTAAGCGGTTGGCCGGTTATATGAAGAAAGCTCTTTAACCAGTCCAGCATCATTACGAGAATTGAGATTTTTATGCGTGGATAACGAAGCAATTGGGGGTTTGAAGTGAACGATCCTATTGCAACAAACGCGTTGGCCACAAATCACACCCATCCCTTCGAGCCTCGATGCTCACTCCGTGCGTGGAAAAAATTACACACGTAACCCCCCATTAAATCCAATCCAGCTCCTCCGAACATCGCACTGGGTGGAGAGTACGACTGCGAACTCCATACTCCACCACCCGCACAGTGCCCTCTAGGAAGGACGTTTAACTACCGAAGTATTTCCCTCCAAAGTTGATATGAGCTTTTGGGATAATTCGAAGTCATAATCGATGTATTGCAACGACCACGAATATTACAGGAGAAGAGAATCTTTAAGCCCGTATGACAATCTACAATGTATTGGCCAATAAATCGGCGTGCAATATTGTTTAAAATATTGGGCGTTGCGTACCGTACGACACGTATCAATATTTTCACCAATATTGGCCGAAATAGTGTTCTAATGTCCCGATAGAGGACACCATTGTACTGCGATGATTTTATGTTACATAATCCTTCGTGTGATTTGTACGTTTCAACCAACAGTGAAACAACTTCTTTCGTCCACATTTTAGAAACTTCAAGCGAATTTTTGGAAAAAAACAATGTTTTACAGCCACACCTGATGTTTTGCGAAGAGCTTCTTGTTTTGGCCACTAGGAGTCTACAAAACTGACTTCTGATTGGAGATAGGCGCGAGAAAATAGAACCTGCTCTAAATTCCAAATTGGGCGAGAAATTGTGTCCAATATTGCGACTACGACTACGAAGGACTTGGACGTTATAACCGACCCTAAACTAAATTACTCCGACCGCATTCAGGCCTTAAAAAGGAAAACCATGTCCCTATTAAGCCTTCTTTACCGCTCCAAGGAAATTAAAGATCCCAGTGCACTAGATTCCTACTTTTCAACATTTTCCTGCCCTTACTTACATTCTGCTGCCATTTTCACTCCTAAATCTATTCTAAAATCCCTTGATTGCCAAAATAGCCAGGTCCAGGTAATAGTCATAGTCCCAAATTTACGCGATATTTCCTCGGATGCTGTGACGTCTTTGCTGTGAGAACCTTAGACTTAAATGGATTTAGAATTTCTGCCTAAATAAAATAAGAGAGATAGACTGTAGAACAGACATATTCAGAATGTCTTTTTTTCCACGATCAATAAGAGGTAATAACGGCAGCGATAGAACTCATAAATAGATTAGATGACTTGTAGTGTAGCCTAATAACATATTTAAAACTTAATGCGTGTTTCTTAATTTTATTATTATTTCTAACAGCATATGGTAGAATAATTTTTTAGTATGCGTGACGTTTTTGGACTGTGTGGTGTGCATGTGGGAGTCCAATTGCATGCTGCATGCTGGTAATTGATCATTCCCTGCCAAACACCCTAGAGGTGGCTCGGAAGGTATTATGTAGATGTATCCTCCTCATCCCCCCCCCCCCACAGTTACGCCACTGTATGCCACAAAACATTAACTGCACTTGTCTCCAAAATTATAAAATTGCACTTGTATCCCTTAGCTTTTATGACGCTCAATTATGGAAATGCAAAGTTATCTCTATTAACCCAACCCATCCCTAAGCTCGACTGTTGACTGCCCCTATCTCCTTCCTTCGTTGAATTTTAGAATGCCAACTCCGCCCACCCGCTTATTCTCCCTACTCTGCAAAAAACCTGACTATTCCCAGGATTATCTAATATTACTATTCCCAGAATATCCCTTGCCAGGCACTCACCTTCATATCGATTCTCCTTCCTCCTAAACTCACTTACTCCGTGAATTTACGACCGTTCTGCCCGTCACAGAGGCGAGTGTCGACTTTTGAAAACTAATTTGAGTTCGCAGAGGGTAGCACGACATTTAGAGGCCGACTATAGTGTCAATAACAAGTGATATATGACATTCCCTCCCCGATCGAAGTCAAGTCAGAACATCAAATAATAAAATTGCGCATCTGGCCACCTGAACAGGTCCCGGACTGATTTCAATTCATTCAGTGCTCAGCGTATCTATTTCATGGCGAACTTCTTCCTTTGGTGAATTTAAATATACGCCCCTGCGTGTGACTGCGTACCAAGTCACTTTTTTCATGGAGTGCGATGTAATTGAGGCCTACTCTCACATATAGAGTAAGAGATTAATACTAAAAATGGAAATAAGATGGCAAAATTGACCCCCACCTACAAGCCAAGCGCTGAAAAAATGAATATTCTCCAGTCCTTCGCCGATCGTCCCTCCTCCAATGGACCACAAGCCAAAGCATCTTCTTCCCACGCTACTCCGCCAGGAATTCCACGAACGCACTGCTATCTTCGCTGGCTTGGGAGTTCGCGATCCGTAGAAATCGTGATATTGGGGAGATACGATGAACCCTCATTTAAGGCTTCTCACTCGGGCGGCGGCGATTTCAACCGAACTGCATTGTTGTGGGGCCTCCTACCTCCACGCACCCCCTTTTACCGTGAAAACTGTTGTTAAAGGTCTGAGGTACCACTTTGATGAATAGCCCGACCAAAGCACCCGACGATCACGTTCTGTTTCGGCAAAATGAGAGGGTGCAGACGGAAGATGGTGGCTCGCCCTACCGGATCGCCCCCAAGAGTGGCTAGGTGATGGTCATTTCAACTCCTCTCTGGTCAACAATGTTTCCATGAGGCTTCTCTTCATAAATGCTTTACAAACTTATTTTACACAGAAAAAAATCGAATGGTCAATAATCCTAACATTGGTTAGACACAGCTCTCCACTCAATTCTCCCATTAACTTATATTTTCATAACAAAATCGTACGACGTCGCTAATCTACTAACAGAAATGTCGCACTTCCCATTGAGTAGGTCTGCGGTAAACCTTTGTTTTGATTAAATCCAATAATTTTAATTGATTACGCTGTATATTAACTGAATTGGGTCGTTTTTTTTTACCAAAAAGCGCAGATAAGGTTTATTTTCTGCATTTATGCCTAAGTTTCCCATTAACTTATATTTTCCTGCGTAATGTAACGTATTTATTCTCTTTCACATCCTACATTACCTGTTCGATGTATTTTATCCGAGGTTATCCTATTCCATTGTCATCATCAAGCCATCATTTCTATACATATGGCCTATAAGATTGTTCCGTCTTCTCGACAAGGTTTTCATAGGGCTTCTATTCTCTTCTTCTTAAGACTTCCTCTAGGCCTACTCGCTCCATCCATTACATTTTCATCATTATTATGAAGACACTTTATTTTTCAGCTGCTGCCATCGTCCATGCCTCAATCCCATGCAGATGCATACTCTAAATGTGAGTTATGATGAATTACTTCCTTGCTTTTCTTCTTTCATTTCCTGAAGTAGGTAGATAAGTACTCATTTTCGTAGAATGCCCTCTTTGTCTCAGTTATTCAACTAACTTTTTTGTTTCCTACTTCGTTCATCGTAGATTACTCGACTTTCACGTTAAAAAAACTCACTCACCCCTTTAACACAAGAATTAATTTACATAGTATCCTCTCTGAACCTGGCCTATTCTACTGATAATCGCTCTCTTGCTTCTGATATGACTGTTTTCTGCCCACGAATAAATAATCGAATTTCCTTTCGACGAAAAATTATTGGGACAAGCCAATCAACATTTATGCGCCTCTCAATTGTTGGAAGAGTGTAAAAGCTCAGACATTCTTTGAAATACGATGCTGGGCAGAAGCTCCTATTTGCATATGACAGGGATCAAGGTCAGAGAGCTTTCTACCAAGAGTTATCATTCTGAGAAGAGAACTAAAGATAGGACCAAACGATCTCCTCCCAGCCATTACTGGGGAAATGAAGGAGAAGCCATGATGGGTCTCGGAATAATTAATAATACTTAAGGACAATTAATGTTTGACCTTGTTGAAGGGCGAAGCTTAAGTACCGCAAAGAAGAGTACCGAAAAGCGAAGGCTTAAAAAGTGGCCGAAGGGGCCATCCCGAATTGATAAACTGCATTTGACGAGCACTCTTGAAGTATCGCCTCTCGTTACTGAGGTTACGCTCTCCACTCTGGCCAAACCAATGGTGAGAGATGTTGAGGGTAGTCTCCTCAAAGGTGTGTATCATGGAATGGAGCGAGGACTTCTCCCCAAATGAGGATAACATTAGCCTGTTTTGTGGGATTATCCGAAATTCAGCCGCTTCCAAAAATTTGACTCATCCATCAGCCGCCAAAATACATGGGACATTCATTCAGCCCTCAAGTATTACAGGTGTTATAGTCTGTCCAAACAGGGAAGGTGCGTAAGATGTTAAGGCACCGCTCGAGAGCCCAACAAAAGCAGCGTATCTGCCGTCCGTCCGCCAAACAATAGCCGGAGCCCGGTCGACCGGGTTCGCTATAATGAGTCGCGATCGTACTTCACTCTGAAAAATTATCACATACAACTAAGCATTATTTGTGATTTTTTATTACAGTTTTGGTTTCTACGAAAGATTTCATGAAAAAAGTCTATACACGACAGAGTTATTTAAATTAGTTACTTATCACTTAGTTTGACACTTAAAAAAAAAGCAAAATATAATTTTTTGAAACCACTAAGGGTTACACAACTAATTGACATAACTACAGTCTCTCTTTTCATGAAGTCACAAGTAGAAATCAAAAGGAATGAAAAAATAGAGATTGCACTTACTTTTGTGAGATAATTTTTCGGAGGTCAACGCCTACCTTCGCAACACGGACGGAGGCTGGTATGACGACGGGATTCAAAAGTTCGTGGTGCGGTTGAGGAAAGTCATCGTTTGCCTGGGTGACTACATCGAAAAATAGCTGAAGCCAACACCTTCCGAACGATGTATCCAAAAATTTGAATAAATGCCGTATTCAATGACAAAAAAATTGGAGACCTTACTTTTAAGTTTGCCCTCATATAAGTTTTCTCCAATTAAATAAAAAAATTTCCCGTCCCTTCCTTTCCTATCCTACCCCAGAGGCGTCGTCGGGCTCCTATCGCGGCGGCGCCTCTTTCCTTTTTCCCTCCTCTCCGCCCCCTCCCCGGGTGATCGGACGTATTAGTCTCTGACTTGGTTCCCGTCCCCGGTGTGTTGTATCCTCGAAGGGCTCCCCTTGAGCCCTCATTCTCTCTGTCAGTCGCCTCCTGCAAATACCATACCATATCATATCCACTAAATTCCTTGATCCTCCCACCCCACCACTTGAATTTACTACATGTATTGCTCATTCCTCTTGATTCTCAACTTAATAACGTCACTCCGTAGCGGAGACATGGTCGTTAACAATTAAAGCTGATGTGGAAATGGCAAAGTTGTGGAGGAATCATGAGGTATCGTGAGGAAACCAAAAACAAAGCTTAGGAATCACAATGTGAGCAAGTTCCACAAGTAAGCAAATTTATACCGACTTGGGTTTCGCCAGTAAAATCATATTCTGATAACCATCTTCGCGTTTACATCAGGCCATAACTCCCAGTTGTTACAGCACATGAAGTTGAAGTGACAAGCAAAGCCTGGGTCGTGAATATATAGCGCTCTTCTCTCTGAAGGTAGGTACATACGAATACTCCTAAGATCCAGATAACGCGGCGAGTAATCTACCAGCTTGTTGTGGAGAAGCATGGGACACGGGAGGGGAGGGGGTAGCTGACCTCTCTATTGAATTTTCTTGCCGTTTCGGAAAGTTCTACAGCCTCTAGGGTTAACCTTGTGAAGT
Source organism: Ischnura elegans (assembly GCF_921293095.1). Lineage (NCBI taxonomy): Eukaryota > Metazoa > Arthropoda > Insecta > Odonata > Coenagrionidae > Ischnura > Ischnura elegans. Next base: position 16,004,114 of record NC_060257.1, read on the forward strand.
AACTCACTTTTCCGGGAAGAGACTGTTTCACGGGTGACGTGCTATTATTGTGTCACGTCATTCGCAAACGATTAGCGCTATTGCAATGCGCTTGCGTTCCAAGATAAATCATTCAAGGGAAGATCAGTGACCTTTCATTAGTGAGTAAAGTCAAAAATATTTGGATAGAATGTCTTATTGTTTGCTGGAAAAAACAAACTTCTTAATCTATCCGTTCGGCAACATATATCTCTTGATGTATAGTTTCTGTAGGACCTAGAAACAAAGCGAGGTTATACGAAGATGTTCTTCGCATCGCTCGTGACGTCACCAACTCATGACGTCATTAATTCAAGGGAAACTTGTATAAATTCTTAATAGCTGAGGCCATCTAAGCCAAGAACGAAATCTCCAAGTCTTTATATGCTCCCAGCTCATTACTGTGGTCATAAAAATATCGCGACGGTTAAAATTGTACACAACCGATATCAAACTCCCATCCGGGTACCATTTGGCTCGTTTTGCAATGAAATGAAGACGATTTGACGAATTTGGTCGAAATCGGTTGCCTCAAAGGTCAATTTTGCCAATTTTCTGGTGTATGGTGATGCGGACAGTTGCTGGTCATCCTCGCAAGAGAAAAGAACATCTTCGCCGTATTCCCATCATCTTCTCTTCGGCGGCCAACGAAGCGGAAAGTGAAATGGCGCCCTCAAGGGCACTAGCACCACCACGGAGGAACTAACACTCTCCCTCTCCTCAAATGGCTACAATTTCGCCCGAGGGGGATGCACTACTAGCGATGAGACAACTCGGTCTTCTCAGCGATCACCATTCACCATTCACTTGAACGAGTCGATCGCGAACTCGGTCGTGAATCACAACTAACTTCTGACACTACCAAATTAAATCTGGACCGATTTGAAATTAGGATTCGTCAAGCGTGTTGTGGGAAGATTTTGGGAATAATTTGCACTCGCCTCGACATACCTTGAGTAAGTTGTAAGCATATGGAATCAGGCGCGGGAGGACTTAATCCTTGCACTTAATAAAATGCAAAGGAAAGCTGTGTAATTCGTCAAAACCGCTATGGGCGTAGAGAAAGCGTAACGCAGATGTTACAAACGAGTTAGGCTTGGAGCCTCTAGAGACTCGGGAGGCTGAGCGCTATGCTATTTGAATTGTAAATAGATTTCTTTCAGTGCAACACGAAGAAGATCATACTAGGACTCCAATATATTTCATGGTCCCACAGAAACGATTAATGACGAGAGATATTTTGCCGAACGGATAGATATGGGACTTCGACCCTTAAAGGACTTCGATAAATGGAAGCATAATTTGGTAGAGCTTGCTAAATTGTTAATAGATATCTTTCAGAACAACACGCGGGATATCATATGAGAACCCCACTATATTTCCAGATTCAATAGAAACGATTAATGACGAGAGATATTTTGCCGAAGACATAGTTATGGGAATTCGTTTTTCTCCTGAATAATAAAGGACTTTAATAAATGCTAGGCGTAATTTCGTTAAAGTATATCCTTTTTATTAGTAAACGGCTAGCGCACTAACATCCCTTGCCACGCCCGTATTAAGGCGTTTTGCGGGGTAATACGCAGATGAATTATAACTTGATTGATTAACTATATTCATTATTAATTTACCCTAGGAGGCCATAAAATTAAATGGCCTTATTCGATTTTCCGCCGAGCAATAAAGGACTTAAATAAATGCTGGGTGGAACTTCTTTAGAGCATATGCTTTTTATTTATTGATTTCCTAACACCTAAAATTAAAGTGCCTTATTCGATTTTCCGCCGAGCAATAAAGGACATTAATAAATGCTGGGTGGAACTTCTTTAGAGCACATCCTTTTTATCCCACAGACCTATTGCGGCGGCTTTCGAGGTAGGAAGTAGATGTAAATGTCCATGTAAAACTTCAATGTCGCTGGAGGAAGAGTTCTCGGGTTTCCAGCAGGGTCCAAGGGTTTTTCAGCAACGACGTTTCGAGCAACGAAGTCTGCCATCGTCGTCAGGGTGAAGACGATGACAATCGCCCTGAAGACGATGGCAGACTTCGTCCTCGAAAAGTCGGTGCTGAAAAGCCCTTGGACCCGGCTGGAAACCCGAGAACTCTTCTCCAATCTATTCGCCGGGAAAACCTTAGATTCTTCATTTAGTGCCGCTGTAATGTATTGACTACTGCCAGCACTTGATCGACTAAAAAGATGACGGGGCAATTTCCATTGCATAACTCTTTGGCTCCAGTGTAACTCGTTGAGTAAACCAGTAAGGGAGAGTGGTTGAAGGATATTCCGCGAGCAGCACCCGGGCAGATAGATGGATGCCTTCCTTCCCCCTTTGGCGGGTACACGAGAGAGGGGGCGGGTCGTTCATATTTCGCCCCGGGCGGCAGCCAGCATCATCCTCCCCTTCCCCCTTCCCATTTATCCTTCCGGGACATTGCACCCTCCCCCACCCCACGGCGCTCCAATCGCTGCGCGCCGGATATGATCACGAGGGAGATGATGGAGCCGCGGATTCTGAGCGTGCATCGCCGTGACCATCACGAGAGGGAACTCGGGGAAAGGGATTCACTCAAAGCACTCGTCCACGAGGAAAGGATATTCTCCGCTATTGGCAAAGAGGTCTCTGGAAAGGGCGTTTGCATGCACATACTAATATCATCAGCAACGGACGTACAGAGAGAGTTACACAGGTGGGAGCCACAGGAGATTTAGGGGCTGCGCGCTACCCTTATATTACCTGAGAAATTGATAATAGATATCATTAAGAGCGACATGGAGAACATCACATTAGAACCTTACTATACATGTATTTACTATGTATTTTCACGTCCGACAGTAACGATAAATTATGAGAGATATTTCCCCGAACGGATAGACATGGGAATTCGTTTTTCCCCCATACCATAAGGGACTTAAATAAATGTTTGTCGCAATTCTGTTTGAGCATTTGATTTTTATTTTATATATAAACGGCTGGTGTCCTAACAGCCCCTGCCACAGGCCTTTTTAGGCGGCTTGCGGGGCAGTATGTAGATCATCACTGTTTGACAATCCCAGCTTCAGTTGACGCAGCTCTCCACTCAATTCTCCCATTAACTATTCTTTTCACACCATATATTTATTCTCTTTCACTTATTTCTTTACCCGTTCAATTTGTTTCGACTGAAATAGATAAGAACCTAGATATAAGAGGTACGTTCAACTAAAGTCAAACATTATTATAGGCAACTATAATACCTTTTTCAGCCTTTATTAATCAGAAAACTATCTCTAACTATAAAATTGGCATTATCACTGGTCAACAATCCTAAGGTTGGTTTCATGCAGCTATCAACTCAATTCTCCTAGAAGAAAATCTTTTCACACCTACGAATTTCTTCTCTTTCACATATATCTAGACATTTTCCAAATATTTAATTCGAGGCCTTTCTATTCCGCTATTGCCATCTACTTGTCCCTCGACGATTGTCTTCATCATGTCTCAAGATGTGGTCTATAAGTTTGCTCACATCTTCTTATTAAAGTTTTCACGATGCTTCTCCTCTCTCCAACTCTTCTTGGGACTTCCTCACTACTCACTCGGTAGATCCAGATAACCCTCATTATTCTTCCGTAGCACCATATTTCAGAAGCCTACACCATTAATTTCTCATCTGTTGTCAGTGTCCATGCCTCTCTTCCGTAGAGAAGTATACTTTTAATGTAAGTTTTGACAAATTTTTTCCTTACTTTTATTCTTAAATTTTCACCTGTAGGTAGATCTTCCTTTTGGTGGAATGCTCTCTTCGCCTGGGCCATTCTGCTGGTAATTTCTTTCTGGCTTCTCTCATCGCTATTTATCCTGCTTCCCAAATAACAGAATTCATCCCTCCCAGTTTAGTATGAACCCTAGATTGTAATTAGCATATTTCTCTCTTAAAATTTTCTGCACATATATTGCTGCTTTTGACCGCAATGTGGATATTGACATCTGAAGCTTTCGCTCTGATTTTATTGACGCCTTTCCCGATATAAATATCAAAAGTTACAGGGAACAACACACTTACATCTTACTTACACCTTTCCCTATTACTTCTCCTTCACTTTTTATCCTGGAAGTATAATTTGATAAAATATAATCTAATCATATATTCTAATAAAAACCTATATGAACTCGTCATTTCCTGGTAAATGATGGCTAGTAGTTGAACTAGAGCTGTTCACTGAGTGAGTCTCCCATGATGCAGGCTTTTCTATAACATTTTAGAACCTATTTTATGAGTCCTAGTAAACATAAAATAGGTAAAGAGTCTACTTTACCTATTTTATGTTTACCCTTATTCTCAAAGGCAATGTTGATTGCTTTCACTGTTGATGGAGACTAGTCAAGCGTGATGAATTAGAAGAAATTCCATTGAGATTTTCACCCGGTCACATCCCGAGTTCATTTACAAATAGTTCTTGACCTCATTTAAGTTCAAAAAAATTCTTGACCTCATTTAATTAATGATAAAATAATTCCTGGAGTATAGGTCATATATTTAATGCAAAAACGTTGTAAGCCAACGTTTCAGTTTATTCAAAAACTTCATCAGGGCTTAGTTTTGCAAATATTTGTAAAAAAAATATGAGCAAAACGTTGGCTTATAACTACATATTCATACACTCCAGGAAAATACCTATTTATTTCTCTTTTCTGCTCAATTTATCAAAAGGATTACTCGCGATTCCACTAAAACGTGGTCTTAGTCGGTTCCATGCAGACGAGGCACTGTACAGCTTCAACTGTAAGTACGTCAGTTCGGGCTCACTACGTGGGGGTCCCACTCACACCCTCATCCAGATAGTGTCATCAAACAGAACACTCGTGTGGTGGGAGTGGCACGCGGGTGGACACAGGAAACTTCGGACCACGCACGGGCCAATGACGTGGTCCCGCTCAATTTATACCTTATGCATGCCCTGCATTATGTCCTTGTGAGTAGCAACACGAAGTCTTCGATATATTGCGCGCAAAAAATACAAGGGTGGCATGATAACATTTTCGGTTGTGAACGATAAAAAAAGACTTAAAACAGTCATCTATAAATTATCATTGGATTAAAACGATAATTCCTGGGATAGTTATTGGCATGTTGGGAGAATTCATAGAGTGAAATGCTCGATCACCTGCCCTAAAGCAAGACAGTCGTTGTTACCCTAGGTATGCTAAATTTACACAAACATAATACTTTTCTATTTATTTTGGTTTGACAATATTTTTATGTGAAATAGAAAATGGGGCCAGAAAACATAAATTAAACATCGGAACAGTACATAAAATAGATAAGTGATGATATTTTTATATATATATGAAAAATACCAAAGCAAATTGTCCGCAAATGCACTAAAAGATTCGAAAAAGGCTATTCGGGCTTCCAGCCGGGTGATCTCCCTCCATCCTATTAGCCCGAATAGCCTTTTTCTAATATATTCGCCGGGAAAACATCAGATTTCACGGCACTAAAAGATTATTTGGTACAAAAACGAACGAAATAAATCAAAATGGTCACAATCATCATCACTGGTCAACAAGCCTAAGATAGAATTGTCGAAACTCTCCACTCAGTCCTTCTGTGCAGTGCATTGTCACTCGTGGAAGTGTTTTCACGACAGATATTTTACTTTAAAAATTTAGGCGGACATTTTGGAACTTGGCCACTAAATTTGAGGTGGGGCACTATACCCTGATCATTTTATCTCTGCGGGTGAACTGAAGTGGCCAAATCAAGTGGAGATGAGGGGAGGGACAGTTTCTCGACACGTGACTTTGCTTTTGCCAATCAGCAAACAGTAGGCGTGGCCTCAGTGAGTCGCTCTCAGACCTCCGCCGAGTGAGCATCGTGAATCTGCTCGCGGAGCAGTGCTGCCAAACCTCACGCGTTCTCCTTGTATGTGACAAAGTATGCCTTCCACCAACGGTGACCCATTCAGCGCGGTAGCTGGCATTGTAATGGGCTTCCGTGGAAGGATTATCCCCAATGCCATCCAAATGAGTAGGTATATTGTCTCGGCGCCGGGGCCAAAATACCTGTGGCCACCTATTACTCACAAGTTTTCAGCTTCAAAGTAGGGCGGCTAGGTACATTTGGCAACGTTATGTTCGCTCCTCCTCTCTCTCTCTCTCTCTCTCTCTCTCTCTCTCTCTCTCTCTCCCTCGGTATTACCCCTCCGTTACCTGCGAAGCCATCCGAGAGTGTCCGGACTCTCACGAAAGCTCACCCGCAGGCATAAAGTGAACAGACTATAACAATCGACTGTGGATGATAGCCTAGTCGAGCTTTGGGACTCGAGGGAGAATACCAAAGTGACAACCGAGTCAAGTTTGAGGCAGGATGAATTGAAATATCTTTAGATGATTCACCGCTTAGTGACATCGTCGGGTAAATTCGCATAACAGAATTGCTAAGCAATGCAGGAACAAGTGACTTTGTACGCAATCACGCGCAAGGGTGCAAAGTTATGTACACCAAAGGATGAAGTTCGCCATGAAAAAAGTCGCAGTGCTTTGAAATTCGTCGCCGCAGACCAGCGACTAAATAAGGGTTTTTCACCCCGACAGTGACTTAGTAAGCACGACCCTCGCCACAGTGTGCACTTGTGACGTCAACATTTTGTTCGGTAAAACCCATCCCGAAGTTCGCTCTAAGAAAATGGCTTGGTGGTGGAACTGGTTAACACGCCTGACCGGCAATCGGGAGATCCGAGTGCGAATATTTTTTCATGGCGAACTTCATCCTTTGTTGTATTTTACAGAATTGTTGTTTGTTTTCGTAACATTGTTGTGCCATCCTAGTTAAGCATGATTTTTTACAAGTAAATAATTGAGGGAGAGGTGCAAAAGTGGAAACCCTGTTTTAAATTATGTTATAAATAGCTTGTCTTCCAATGAAATATTTCTAAATTCATGAAAAACTCACAAAGATACTACCCTTTATTGCAGCTTTTGGCTTTATGCTAAATTTATCGTTTACTTCGTGAAAATAATAGTAAATTATAAATTGACACTCTGATTAGATTTTCAAAATGTGCTGGTAATGTGGAAACGTTTTTCTCTTACGGAAGCAATCGCTTTTATCGTAGAATGGACATTCCAATTTTCCCATTTACACTTGGGCCCGGGGCAATAATCTTCATCGGCTTCTGGAACTGGCGAAAAGGTGATATAGTAGGCAGAAGACATTTAGGTGAGGGAAATGTGGAAACGTTTCCACATTTACCCATATGTTGTGCTTCCACATTACCAGCATCGGCATATTGAACTATGAAGATAAAACTATGCTACATTTTCCAGCTAGTAGGTTACTTAATTACACCAGATTTTAGCATTTTTTATGGTTAACAATAACTTATATAGCGCTAAGAAATAGTTTGGTGGAAGAGGTGATTAAATTAGACTTAATAACTTACGCCAAAAGTTTGACGAGCAAAGAGAAACTTGGAACAAGTATTTCACAGACAATAAACCATGAGTTGACTGTCACCGCTTACTTACTTACAGGCTTACTTAAGAAGCAGGCCAAGAAGTTGGTGCGGTCACCGCTAGCCTACAGTACCTCCGAAGCCCTATAGGCTACGCTTCCACATTACCAACATGCTTCCACATTTGCACCAGTCCCTCTAGTGAAAAATACCTTAGTTCTTATCATACAAAATGCTTTAAAATGATTTAAATAAAATAACATTACGAGGAATATTGCAAATTAACTAAGTACACAAAAAATAGAAAAAAAGGACAGATCTGCTTCAAGGTTAGGATACGAGAGGTACGGTTGGATTAGGATATTCACTTTTAATTTTGAGTGACGACCCATGAGTAGAATACTTAAAATCCCTCTCCAGCAGCCTCTACGGCCTTATCACATCTTTCCGTGATCGTTACTTCATGTGGAGAGCGTCTGAGAGACGCAGAATAGCCAGCAGACTCAGTGGCCGGCTTCCGCGGAGTGTTTACAGTCTTCTCCAATCCTCCCATTCGCCATGCACACGCTATCATAAATCTCGTCTCTCCGTAACTAAAGCTGCCTCGCCTCGATGGAGCTCCCGGCCGCTTCTCGAATAACTCAAGCTGCTAAACACGGCGACACAGCGGCGGTTACTTCGGTTCGCTTAATTAAATTAGCCCCTAAAGGCGAAGGAAGTGAGGCTACCCTAATCACGAAACGAATGAAAATAGCACTGTTTGGACGCGCTCTGATTTATGCAGGTTTATCAGCATTGAATTAATTTTTTACCCAGAGTATTTAAAGAACAGAAGAAATATCTGGTTCTTTCCCGGCGAATAGCCACAGTTTTTAATTCGAGAAATCCATCATAAAATGACCTGAAGGTGGACGAATATAGCACTCCAAACATCGGTATACAACGATCTTACTATCTGGCGGGATACCATTGAAATATTTTTTCACAATTGTTTTTTTAACAATTCGTTTTCAAAGTGAGAGTAAGATTTTCTCGGGGTTTCAGCCGGGTGAGAGTGTCCATTTCTCCAACGTTTCGAAATGCGATACGTGCCTAGTCATTTGGGAATGATTACGAGGAACGTGTTAGACCTCAAAACGTAAAGATCACACACCTGTGACCTAGTCAGGAGTGAGCTCTACCCTCAGTTTCCCAAATCAACTTTCGGATTGAATCATTGAGTGAGTGTATTGCATGCAGCATGTTGTTTTTATGCCACAGGATTTAGAACAGTCGAGCAGGAGTGTTGCATCATGTTGAACCAAGGATGGGATTGAAGAAAATGACTCATTCAATCACCGTTCTATAATGTTTCTTATCTTCATCTACACCTACATAATACCCCGCAAGCCGCCTAAAAGGCGTGAGGCAGGGGGTGTTAGGACAGCAGCCGTTCAAACATAAAAAGGAATTGCTCTAAGGAAATTACGACTAGCATTTATTAAGGCCATTTTACACGGTACACGGAATTGCGCAATCTGACGTACGGGCGAAGACGCACTCAAAAAATGCGTCGTGTAAAGCGGTGAATTGCTAGAACACATGCGAGAATGCGTGGATGCGAGACGGCAAAAAGGCCCCTGTTCTAATTTCGTTCGTGCATTTGCGCAATTCCACGCCATTTTAGAAATTAATGCAGCTCTAACCTGCACAATTCCGTGCCCCGTGTAAAACGGCCTTTAAAACCCTTTATGGCTCGGGGAAAAAACGAATTCCCATATCCATCCGTTCGGCTAAACATCTCTCTTAATTTATCGCTTCTGTCTGACCTGGAAATATAGTGGGACTCTAATATTATCTCTCCGTGTCGCTCTTAAAGATATCCATTCTTAATCTTATTAATGGACGGAGCTGTCCTTTTATACACGCTATATCCAAGAATATAAGATGCTCGCAAAACACAATTGAATCACTAACAAAGTGCCTGATGACTGTGAGAACTACAGGAGAGCAGCAGGTGCTGGGCGACTAGGGCCAATGGCTGCAGAGAAACTGCGACAAAAAACGAGGCACTACAACCCAAGGAGATAACGCAGCGAAATAAACCAAGGTCGGATACGGGCAGGAAATACAAATCACATAAAATTAAAGTAATGAGATTCTCGAAAGAGAAAATAAGCTAGCTAAATAAGAAACCGTCAAGAAAAAAAATCGTCCATTTGAGCTTCCTCGAGCACTCATTCAGCGAAGTGTTTTATGACGGTAGGTTCTAGAAACTGAATTGAGTTGTAAAAAGATTTGAAATGAATAAAATAGAGGCACCTAGAAAAGAGAATCCAAATGCTTGATAGGATATGATAAATATCTAAGAGGAAGCTAAAATGAATATCTACCTAGTAATGAGATTTTCGAAAGAGCGAACTAAATATAAAACCATCAAGAGAAATGTGGTCCAATTTACCTTCATGAGCACTTCTGCGCAGTTGTTTTATAACGTCAGGTACTGGAAACTGCACTGACTGTGAGTTGTAAAAAGAGTATAACTAAATTGATATATGGCGACAGATAGAGACACCGAATTGCAAATTGATAGCTAGCAAATTACCTAATATGATAAATAGTTAAGAAGAAGTTCAATAGAGGACGCTAATCTATTTGAACTGAACGGAAAACTGGAGTTAACCCTCAGCGAATGCCTATAGCGACGAACCGTAATCCAATAATAATATTGAATAAAGTATAATATTGTCCATAATCGCTTGATTACACAAACATACGACTCGTCAAATAAAGCATAAAATGTAACTACGAATAACTTACGATACCATGTAAATCAGTTTGATATTTTATTTAGAAGATACTCTTCTTAGGATTATTGGAACATAGGTATTTTAAAAAACAAATCTTGCATGCCCTTTGAACGTCATGATTTCTGGTAATGTTTTTACCACTGGAGGAAGAGAATTAATTATAATGTAAACTAGAGCAATAACCTGGGCCTTTCTGATAGAGCTTTAACTAGAGGTAGTTAATATGAATTCATTCCTCTAGTTACATGTGGTTGAATGGTATTGTTTTGGTCGTAAAATTGCATGTTTTGTATTACTAATATTACAATCATATACATAAAGGTACAAGGTAATGTCAGCATTTTATATTGTCTAAAATAAAGCCAACATGCAGGGAGCTTTATAAGGATCACAATATGTTATTTGTAGTTCACGATTTTGTGAAATAAATCACTGTAGTAATTGGAGGATGAACCCCAAAATAATGTAAAATATCATACTTTAGGCGACTGTAAATATGATTACAATAAAAATACGGAAATGACTGGTGATTTACGTTATTCTTAAGGGGCCACAATGTAAAAATTGCACAATAAAGCTTTTGGAAATAAGTTTCTTATTTAATACTGAAACCCTAAGATGCCATTCTGCGATGATACTTGTATTACTTGAGGTAACGACCACTTAGACGTGTATTAAAAATGATGCTGGAAATGGCAAACCATTAATATGAATATAATATTGGAAATAAAGGAATAAAACTTTGGAAAGTTCACTATTATATTAATATGGGCACGACCTGGGTTTCGTAACGTAGTTACATAAGATGTAACTACATTACGAAACCCGAATTGTGCCCATATTATTATAATCGTGAGCCTTACAAAGTTTTATTACTTTATTTCCAATATGGAGAGGTTTCACAAAGTAAATCCTGAAGTCATTAGTTGAATATAATATGTTGCTATGACTTCATGCCAAATATAATGAAACTTAATGTAGAAAAGGTATCTTGGCCGAAGACCCAATCACCTTAGATCCTTGCTTCCTTGATCACCTACGTAATAAAATGTATTTTTTCTCCGACTCCGATTCGTGTAAAGTGCTAGTGCAAGAGCTTTCGTACTGTAAAGGTGTTCGAGCGATTGTTGCGAGTGTTATCCGGCTTGTCCTTCCCGCTTTGCCTCCGGCAACACGCCTATCTTTACTCCCCAATTAACGATCCCTTGCAAAGATGGCCATGACCTCACACCGAGTCGTCTTTTTATTTATAACTCCGTCGGCGTTCGAGAGATGAGAAAGTAAGAGAGTTACCTACCGAAAGCCTGCTACCACCACGCGCCCAAATAAACCCTTAGGTACGATCTGGACAATAGATATGTTAAAATCTGAAGCTTTCCCGGCGAATATATTCGAAAAAGGCTATTCAGGCTTCCAGCCGGGTGGTCTCCCTCCATTCTGCCGACGTTTCGGAACCCGAGTCGGGTTCCATCCTCAGGGCTAATGGTGAGTGGATGAAGTTTGCCAGCTTATGTAGTCTTCAATTGGTTGTAAGGTCTAACGTGATTGGCCGGGAGGCAGCCAATCTTATTTTCCTAAGTGCCGGTTTCCATACATTACTTAGTGAATACCCGGCGTCACGGTTGAGGGTGTTAATTGTCAGCCGGATCTCGATGGATTCCTTAACCAGTCTTTCCCAGAATTTAGTCTCACGGCATAGAATTTTCACGAATTTCCCCACTTCACCATATGGTCGGATTCAATGGCGTGTTCTACAACCGCGGATTTTTCCGGTTTGCAGAGCCTAAGGTGTCTCTTATGTTCTTTGATCCTGGTATTAATGGTTCTCCCCGTTTCCCCAACGTACACCTACCCAAACTCGCAAGGAATTTGGTAGACCCCTGGAGTTTCAAAACCACAAGGATCCTTGACAACAAGTAGGTCTCTTAGTTTGGAGCATGGTTGGAAAACGGTGTCATTACTGTGAGTGCTGTTTCTTTATTGACGACTATATAAGCTGGCAAACTTCATCCACTCACCATTATCCCTCAGGATGGAACCCGACTTGTGTTCCGAAACGTCGGCAGAATGGAGGCAGACCACCCGGCTGGAAGCCCGAATAGCCTTTTTCGAATAGAGATGTTCTTTCACATACCACCCCGCAAGCCCTCTCAATATACGTGTGGCGGGAGTTGTTAGGACACCAGCCATCAACTTGTGAGCAGCAATAGAGCCGCAATGTAGGAAAGCTTTTCTCACAACAGTAGACAACAGTAGTACAAACTACTATCGTAACTTTAATCAAGCAAAGACATCTACTCGATTCAGGCATGATAGAGAGAAAGGTCGACATATTTAAATAAAATGCATTTTTTTAATATTAATTTTTTTATTTATCATATCATTTGAAGACTTATTGATTTAGGCTATTCCCATTCTCGCCTTCCATGTCCAGCATAGCAGATATGGATTCTTAGAAAATTTTGATTTATAAACATAATCAGTATGCCGGCAGAAGAGTTCTATTTTAAATCTATTTATACTAGACACGATTCGTCCATCAAAAGGTTCTCACGGATGGACAAGTCTTTATTTTTTTTCTCTCGCAGCACTCTCCGAACAAGAAGTTCTTCTTCATCCTTTCTTAAGAATGAGGGGATATTTTTTTCTTCGTACATTAGTTTCCCTTCCATATCGTGAACTCTATCAATGAAATGCGATTGAGTGCCAATGCAAACCACCTCATTTAAGCACGATCGGGTCGTGCTGCTGTTAATATAACCTAAGTATGCCATTGCTGCGAGTGATACCTTAAAAGACTTCAAAAACATTTTAACTGGTTGGTTCTAGAATATAGCTACTATTCTGTGGAGATTTTGGACTGCAATATTGTTGCATGTACGCAACTTGTGTATAAGGTGCCATTCATATATAGCGCATGAATTTCTATTTATGTACGACTTCAATTCCTTTATTTATTTATCAATGAATCAATATTATAACTTACTTTTAATATTGCTAATTTATAGGCAATGACAGCATCCTGAGGGCATTGAGCCCTGAGAACCCTGCGCACCTCTAAACGGCGGCAGCCACGGAGGAGGATATTATGCGGCGGAACACCCGAGCAACCTTCACTTACATCAGTGGCGGATCTATTGGGGGGGGGGGGGGGGGTAAAGGGGCTACAGCCCCCTCCTTGGGTATCCAATTTACACTAGATAGAATGGTAATTTTTTTCCGACCCCCACTACTTCTTTAATATCCTTTTTATAGTTTTTTTATAGTTTATATTTGTTAAAGCTGCAGATTTTAAGTTGTCTATTCAATGTAAAGGCGGTTTTGGCCGGTTTTTATTATTATTACAGTATTCTACCGATTAAGGTAGGTTTCCATGGAGTACTAAAGGAGTGATCTGGGAGCCTCTCTTTCCTTCCAGCGCTGCCTTCTTTAATTCACTGTAAGGCCTACTCCCTTTAAATCTTTCTAAAAATCCTATTCTTTTCCTTCCCCTCCCTCGTTTCCCTAACATTCTACCCTCTAACACCATTTTCAACATCCCCTCCCCGCTAAGTATTCCTCCCAGGACTGTTTTTTTAATGATTCTATAAATAAAGAAATACTGCTGGAATTTTAACCCCCACTTAGCCCCACCTTGTCCCTATCCTGGATCCGCCCCTCACTGACATCACACGCCAGTAAAGCATCGGATCTTTTTTCATGAAGAAGTTGCGTCTCCGGCGAAGTTTCTCGCTCTCGTCGCACCTCGGGATGACTGTACGTGGCGGTTGTGCCTGCATGCTATCCACCCCCGAAAGGGAACGAAGGGGAGTCTGCTCAACAGCTCACGGCAGATTCACCTCCAGAATGAGTTTCCTCCTCACTCCCCCATTTCACATCATCCGCCGGGAGAGAAGAAAAGGCCTCCTTGGCGGGGGAGTTGGAATGTGCGCGCCCCCCGCCCCAAACGGGTTGCCTCCTCTTCTCTCTCTCTTCGGGGTGGGGGAAGGTCCCTTGAACCTTAACCCTCTCCCCCTCCCCTTTCAAAAGATAGGCATAAAAGAGGGGGTGTGGGGGGGGGGGGGAAGGAAGAGTTCCATCCCCCCCCCCCCGGGGGATTCACGTGGTCCTATCGCACCCTTCCCTCCCAACAACTTCCATGACTGCTACAAGTTTCCCTTTCTACGGGTTAAAAGCTATCCCCTAGTTCCTGCAAGCGCGCTTCTTTCGTTGGAGATCTTTTGCTATCAGATTTCTATGAATATCACTATTGTATGCAATACGCAGGGTGGGAGAATAGGGAAGTCTTAAAAAACGTTAGGGAGGAGACGAGACAACTTAGTTGGCCACATAAAGAGGCGTGGAGGGTCATTTGATAGAGATGTCATTTGAAATTTATTGATTACTAGCAGGCCACCCGGTGTCGCTCGGGAAGTATAGTACCCAGAGAAGTGGGATATTTGGAACTGGGAATTCATGGTCACACAGAAGGATTTTTAGTTAAAAGAAAAAAGCAGGTCTGATGATGGTACATATGTATAACTGCAAACAATGGTAACAATGATTTCTTCGTATTGCGCACGGAATGAACTTACGCATGTCCCAGAAAAAAGTTTTGCGCCAATAATATTAATAGGTAAGAGTAGAATCCTTTAGTTGTGTTTTACCAGATGGTGTCAAGGGTTTTGTCTACCCAGCAGGATTAGCAACCACGGAAGTTGCATGACGTGACGTAACTAATGGTAATGAAATAAGGACGCAAAGTAAGCGTTGGATAAAACCAAAAGTAGCACTACGTGATTTGGGAGCATGAGATGCACTTACGAACTAACTTTGGCTGACAAGCAGACATCCTCTTTTATATATAAAAAGGATAATAGAAGTACAATGAATACAAAAAATGAATATTTAGTTTCATATGGGTCAACATCTTTCACAGCATCTTCCTCTTTCACTCATATACCACATCCCCAAACACTTACAATAAGTTAGCTATTTTTCAATTGACCACCAAAATATTTACTAGATATAATTTATATGGCCAAACAGCGTTAGCCGGGTCAGCTAGTAGTATAAAAAACATGTTTTCTTACAGTTATGGCTGGCTAGAATTGAACATCGTATTTGCCGTGGTATTACTTTAGACGGCATCGCGAGATGTAAGTGAAGGAAATAGATTGTAAAATAGAGATTACGAATGTCTTTTCTCGTACTATCAGGAATAGCAACGGTTACTCCATTAATGAAATTAATGACGTCACTCGCTAGGACGACACATTTAATGCTTCTCTTTTTCTTTTTTCATTTACATATTTTTTGTTCTTACTGTTTTTTCTCCGTATTTGTACCTCTTCCTCATTTTATCATTTTTAAACACAGTGCATCCCCATGGTAAACACTTTGAACTGCAAAATTCACGAACTCTCGATAAACATTGTGGTATTCCATTATAAGTTTCCTTGGATATCACACAATTACTTACAACACTTATTTTTTACAGGGCGCGACCCGGGTTTCAATGAATTATCATTATCTTCAGGTACAAATTATGATTTGATAATTTGCGACAATAATTACTAATATTTGATAATTATATGATAATCATAATTTGCGCCTGAAGATGATGATAATTCATTGAAACCCGGGTCGCGCTCTGTAAAGTGGTATAAGTAATAGTGTGATATCCAAAAAAACTTTGCACTGCCCCAACTTTAGACGGACTATAACTATATCAATTACTAACTGACTGAAAGTTTATGTATTTCTGTACCAGAGCATTTAAGCTGTGGTCTTCGGCTCCATGGAGCGATGCACGCTTGGTGGGAGCTCAAATCAAACTGCACGCATTATTTTTGTGTGTTATCATAACCGCGTGATGTGAATTTGGGGATCCTGTTGCATGCTGTTGGTTGGTCAATGCCTGCCCAACAACCTTGAGGTGCCTCGCAGGGTAATATGAAGATGTAGAAATAAGTCCTTCACCTTCGGTGATAGGAAAGTAAAAGTTACGGACAGGCATGAGTGCAAATGTGATTCACGACTCAACTCTTGGCTACCACGTACCATTGATGTACAAGCCGTTAGCAAAAAAAGAAGGAAAATTTGTAATATTTCATATAGAAAAAAACACCTGCAATTTTCCTCGATTATAAAACTTATTACGACCTAGCTTTCAATGTTACTACATCATTTTAAAGTTTATTTCATCATCTTCGTCACGCTTGAATCTTCGGATTTTGATTATATTTCATAGTTTTCATCGTTTAATTATCGTGTAAACCAGCTGAAACGTGAGCCATTTACAGAGCAATGAAATTACGACTATCGCATGGATATTGAAAAATAGCCAAAAGTTAGATATTGGCTTTACATTCTATCCTCCTCGCATCATTTATGCTTCTGCGCAATCATTTTGCCTCACTGTTCTGACGTATTTAAAAAAAAACGCTTCGTAAAAAAAATGCTCACAAAATATATAGGCAGTGGCGGATACATATAGGGGGCGCAGGAGGCCCCTCCCCCTTTGCGGGGCCGTCCGCAATGCCTAACATTGCAGAACCAAAATTGTAACTTGTTTAAATCATAAGACGGGATTGACTTGCATATGCTTTTTATATGTTTAAGTAAAAAGATCTTAAACTTTGCATGTGGCTTAATTATTTGCCGTAACGACAAAAGTAAAGGTAGCTCAAGATATATTTTGCGCCCCCCCCCCCAAATCGAGTTTCTTTTTGCATCCGCTACTATACATAGAATATCTAAATTTTAGTTGCATCAAAGTTGTAAGTACTTGGACAGTAGTAATTGGACTGTAAGCACATGATAACGAGCCATTGAAGCAGGTTGGAAGGAATTAACGGCTTGGGAGAACATGCAATGGTGTTCGGTCGCACCAGTCCCTACTAGCAGTGCATCGCATTGCAGCGTTTGCCGTCAGGGGCGCTGCAGTCTAAGGAAAGGGGAAGGGGGTTTGAAATGAGAGGGGAGAGGAGGGTGAAGGGCAAGGCCGCTAATGGGGTGCACTGAGGAACTCCGACGAGAGAAAGCGAAAAGAGGCTTCTCATCCACGCGCTACAAACTGAGAATTCGTTCTCGCCAGCATGCCTCATCAATTATTATTATTATATTATTCTACCGATTAAGGTAGGTTTCCATGGAGTACTAAAGAAGTGATTTGGGAGCCTACCTTACCTTCCAGCGCTGCCTTATTCAACTTACAGTAAAGCCTACTCCCTTTCAATCTATCTAAAAATTCCATTATTTTCCTTCCCCTCCTTCGTTTCTTTATTCTTCCCTCTAACACCATTTTCAACATCCCCTCCCCGCTAAGTACTCCTCCCATCCATATATTCTGTCTCCTCCGTACCTCATCTAATAGCTGCCTCTCCTCGCCAACCATAACCAGCGCTTCGTCGTTCCTTTTCCTCCCTGTCCATTTCACCCTCTCCATTCTTCTCTATGCCAACATCTCGAATGCCTTCAATCTTCTCTCGTCTTCTTTCCTCAGTGTCCACGTTTCCGCACCGTAGAGAGCTACACTCCAAATCAAACTCTTCACTAACCTTTTCTTTAAACTCTTACATAACGATCCTCTCAGAAGCTCCTTCCTGTTCATGAACGCCTCCTTTGCTAAGCCTCATCAATAGCCTCTCATAAATTAATACGATTCTTACCATAACAAAACAAACGAAATTAAAAAAATTGATCCCATAAAATTTATTTTGAGTATTCTACCGATTAAGGTAAGTTATCATGGAGTAATTAAAATGCATTCTGGCTGCCTTTTTCTACTATAAGGCACTTTCCTCTTCAATAGGGTAGTTTCCTACATCAAATGAAACGAAAGGCATCGATTGCGATTCGTTACCCACCATTAGCCTATTCATAACATACAAATTATTTGGTTTTAAAAATCCCAGTTTAAACGAATGGCAATGGCCAATTTTAACCGCATTTGAAAAAGGCCAGATTGGCGCCCATGTGATGCCACTGCACGTGACGTCACGGGGACATAGTTTAGTAGAGTGAATAGGAGTTTTACATCGTCTGAGATTACCAACGCATGCAAGTGGCACAGAGCTCAGGGAAACATCTCGTAATAATCACCTATTAAAATTGCCTATGATCGGAAAGTTTCCTTCGTTTGATAGGGCATTAATAATCCTTATATAAGCCAAGCGCTACCTGCCAGCAGGGTACTCCACGCTACCATGCTCGGCAGTAAGCAGCCAGCATCGTAGCGGCGTTCATAGCCTGGCACTCAGGTTGCCTCACACAGCAATGGCCAGACGTCACACGGGCTTTTCCCAGCATTCATACTTAG
Source organism: Ischnura elegans (assembly GCF_921293095.1). NCBI lineage: Eukaryota > Metazoa > Arthropoda > Insecta > Odonata > Coenagrionidae > Ischnura > Ischnura elegans. The sequence continues at coordinate 16,022,661 of NC_060257.1, forward strand.
CCGTCGCGTTTTCGCGTGCTTAAATTTTTCACTTTTCATTAAATTGCGAAAAATAGATATTGTCATTTAAAATCTAAAAGCGTGAAATACGTATTCAAGGAGTAATAATATTTCGATTTAGGCAACAAAAAAATAAGAAACCACCTTATTCAGAGAAAAGCCTTTCCTATCTTCAAGCACTTCGCTCTTCAATGCACAATAAGTAAGGCCTACCCCCTTTATTCTATATAAAAATCCTATTCTCTTCCTTCGTCTACCTAGTTGACCCATCATTCTACCCTCTAGCACTGTTATCAACCATGCAACCCAAGCAAGCCTTCCTGGCAGGCCTTACCAATGCTTGCATGAGGCACAGAGCTCAGGGATAAATCTCTCAATAATCACCTATTAAAATTGCCTATGGTCGGTAAGTTTCCTTCGTTTGATAGGGTATTAATAATCCTTATTTAAGCCAAGCGCTACCAGCTAGCATGGTACTCAGCTACCTGCTAGCAGCCTGCGCTCGTAGCGGCGCTCATGGCCTCGCACCGAGGTGGCCTCACACAGCGGCAGCTGGAACCAGAATGACGTCCTGCGAGCTTTTCCCAGCATTTATACTTTGCCGTCGCGTTTTCGCGCGCTTGAAAATTACCACTTTTCACTTAATCGCGAAAAATATATATCGTCATTTAAAAAGCTAAAAGCGTGAAATAGGTACTCAAGGAGAAAAAAATCTTTCGATTTAGGCAATAAAAAAGAAAAAGGTAACACCTCTTACTCACAATAAGACCTACTCCCATTCAGTCCAGCTAAAAAAACCCTATTCTCTCCCTCGCCTGCCCAATATTATATCCTAAAACACTGCTTTCAACATTCCCTCCCCGCTAAGATATATATACAATGTTAATATTTATGACCATGTGACCCCGTACTATGTTAAGTTAAACTGGTAAAAACTAAATCACAGAAGAATATACCAACTCTCTGTTTTCATGTATAAAATTTAATCTAGTAAAGCACCGGATTACCTAAATGAAAAGGTAATTGCAAACCTAAGCAATGTATTAAATAGATCTATTAGAGTCAGAAAACGATTCAAAGTTCCTCAATGTAGAACAACTGTATACCAATTGTCCACCATTAACTCATGTATAAGGGTGTGGAATGATATTCCTCACTTCAGATCGAAAGCTAAAACTATAAATCAATTCAAAATAAAAATGTTTGCGTACCCGATTAATGATTGTTATGGAGATTGAGCGTGTACCTCTACCGTTCAATCATTTATTGATTTTTTTCTTCCTTTCGAAGAATACGTTAATTTCATTAAAGGTTTTTTTGTATGTTTTTTGTTTATTCTATTGAATTGGCTCGATATTTTCTTGGTAAATTCTGTCATTGTATTTGATTTTATATTATGTTTGTGTGTCAATGATCCTGTTGTTATAGCAAGGTGACTTGCATATATCTCTTGTTATATCACAGAGCTTGTTCTTTTTCCTAATGTATGTAATGCATGTTCCATACGCAGAAAGGTTTCTCGGGTTTTCCACCGGTTGATGTCGTCCATGTCTCCCGACGTTTCGATCTGCGACTTGCTGATCATCCTCAGGGGATCTTCCGAATGTTCTTAGACATGTTCCATACGCTTTGCCTTGAGCAATAAATTTATTTTCTATTCTATTCTAAGTACTCGCTCCACCTTCTGTCTCTTCCATCACCAATTATAATTTTCAATATGCAAATTAACATTTATCGGAGCGCGGTAGCCTTGTGGGTAGAGTACTTTATAGGGGTCCCAGTTTCAAATCCTGGGTGAAGTCTTCGGACATCCCCAATCAAAAATCCTCGACGTGCGAGGTGTCCCAGGGAAAAGTACTGACCCCCTACCCTGAATGCGTGAAGTTTATACGCCTGTGACCTAGTCCAGAAAGAACTCTATCTTCACTTAACCACACAAACCTTCAGATTAAAATCACTGATAGAGTGAGTCCAAATTTAAGACCATCTTCTCGGATTTTATAAAAATCACCAACGAAAGCTGAGTAATTATATCTTCCTCGTCCATCTAGATTTTCTCACGCTGACTAATGGTTAGAAATACGCGAAAATAGCACTTTAATTTTTATTTTATAGCACTTTCAATTTTATTTTATAACATTTTGTAGCATCTATTTTTTCTTTATTCTCATAGTGTAGTGCTAGTAGTAGAAGACAAAATGAGATGAAACACAGTTATTTGAAAAAATACGGAATTGTTTAAATACTTATGGGGTATAAAAATAATAAATTAAGAAATAAGACATAGAATTGATAATTAAAATTGATATTAGTACTCTGAATATCATTTACACTATTTGAACATCAACAATGAACAAGTTCCAAAACTTTCTTCGTTCAACCGGTTGCGTCTGTCAGCCACAACTACATCTACATAATACCCTGCGAGCCACCTCTAGGGTGTTTGGCAGGGGGGATCAATCACCAGCATGCAGCATGCAATTGGACTCCCAAATGCACACAACTAGATTGTACTGGCTGAAAAACCTCTGTCCAGATTGTGTAGAACGAATCATTACCAAACTCAGTATTTTCTGGCCAAATGGCAATAAATATTTGCTTTGCATCGCAGAAGCTACTAGGGTTCTCTCTCAACCTCTCTAGTAGCTACCGATGAAAATACATGTAACCATGTATGAAGCAGTAAGGCCCACCGTCCAGTGACGCAGCGAAGGGCAGGCTTGGCACTCAATTTACGAGTTTTTCCATTGAAAAGGCAAATTTTCGGTTTAAATGTCATAAAAGTACTGTCATCGCGCCTATGTCGCATTCATTCACGCGTATCTGCCAGGCAGGTGAAAAATCGTTACGATAATAGCCTTGTTAGTGCAAGTGACCTGTTAGATAAACTCGGATGGGGATCTGTCAGACCGTCGATTGAAAAATAGACTAAACCTTTTAGATAAATTCAAGAGCAGTGTCTTCTCTGACGAAGTTAACAATATCTTACGAACGCCACCATACTATGGTAGAGCAGATCATGTGAATAAAATAAGAGAGATAGACTGTAGAACAGAAAGATTCAGAATGCCTTTTTCCCACGATCCATAAGAGATTATAACGGCAGCGTTAGAACTCACAAATAGATTAGATGACTTTATAGTGTAGCCTACTAACTTATGTATACTTTCATGCATGTTTCCGAATTTTATTATTATTTCTAACAGCATGTGGTAGTATAATTTTTAAGTATTCGTAGCCTTTTTTTGACCGTGTGGTTGGCATGTGGGAATCCTATTGCATGCTTCATGCTGGTGATTGATCACCCCCTGCCAAACACCCTAGAAGTGGCTCGCAGGGTATTCTATCCACATCTACATAATACCCTGCGAGCCACCGCTAGGGTGTTTGGCAGGGGGTGATCAATCACCAGCATGCAGCATACAATTGGACTCCAACATGCACACCACACAGTACAAAAAACGTCACGCATACTAACAAATTATACTTCTATATGCTATTAGAAATAATAATAAAATTAAGAAACATGTATTAAGTTTTACAGAGGTTAGTTGGCTACACCATAAGTCATGCAATCTATTTATTAGTTCTATCGCTGCCGTTATAATCTCGTATTGATCGTGGAAAAAATGACATTCTGAATCCGTCTGTTCTACAATCTATCTCTCTTAATTTATTTATATGATCTGATCTTCCGTAGTATGTTGGCGTCCGTAAGATATGAATATTATGGTATTATGGACACAGGTATTATGTAGATGTATCGCATCAATATCGCATTTATCGCAGATGCAATTGTCACGTATCACTACTAATGGTATATAGTGATCAATGTTCAGGCCGAATAATGCATTTATTCACAGTCCTTCAATGCAAAGATTAATGTACCACAGCCCACAAATCTCCTTTCCCAAGCCAGTCTCTTCAAATCCTTTAAGTCCTCCTTTCTCCTTTCCTACTTTATCCGTCCCACACACTGATCTCTACGTCTTCCGAGGCCTTCAATTTTTTCTTACCTTACATTCCTCACATTACTGTTATGCCATATATTGTGATTCAGAAAGACTTATTCCGCGAATTTAATAGAATAAGAAGGGAAGCTGCGCTATTTTCTAAAAACTGCTACGAGCGAAAAGAAATCGTTTCACAGATTTTAGACGAATCAGGCGGGGAGTCACCAATAACTCAAAGGCTAAGTGCCAGGCTTAGATTGTTTGAGCAATTAAGAATACATTTCTTTCAGAGCGGCACGAACAAGATCATTTTATAATTTAAGTATACCGGGACCAGCCACGGTAATAACTTTACGGGAGTCACCCGAAAAATCCACAGTGAAAAAGTCATTTCCCTTGACCAGGATTCGATCCCGAATCCCACGATTTCCGCTCGAGTGCTTTAACCAGTTAAGCTACCGAGGCGTCATTCTTCCCGGTGAAAATTTGTGGACTATACCGGACAAGGTATTGCTGGACTGCTGAGCATATGATACAGCAAGCAGACCAAATCGTGCGCACAGCGCCACAGTCAGAGAGCAAGGCCCGGACTTGGGACACATAGAGGCGGTCGCTAATTTAAGTATGCCGGGCATTGCCACGGTATTAACTTTACGGGAGTCACACGCAATGCACAAATTGCGCGAAAAATCCATAGAGAATCCATTTGCTTTTTTCCCGATTTTTAGCACGTGATTTTATAACCTCACTATATTTCTACATCCATAAAAAATGATAAATAAAGAGAGATATTTTGTCGAATGGATACGTATTGGAAATCGTTTTTACCCCGAACAATAAAGGACTTTAATAAACGGAAAGGTGGGTTTTAGTACATGCATCTACTTTTATTTTTTATTGCATCTCCTTTTATTTATTTGAAATAGTTGGCGTAATTACACCCCCCGCTACACAGTGGCGCCGACTCCATGGGGCCTGAGGGGGCACGAGCCCCCTCAAAAATTCGTTATTGTGAGGAAAATAATTGTCAGGCTTGTCGATTTTCCCCGGAGTGTCCAGATATGGAATTCGAGTTATCAGTATTCTAATGTTGATTCGTATGACTCTTCTAAAATGCTTAAAAAACTTAAAACTCACAACTGAAAAAATTTCTCGGGGCAAAAACCCCGTTTTGGGTCCCCCAAATATTCTTTGTAAGTCGGTATCCCTGCCGCTACACGGCTATTATTACAGCACAGTCCACATTAAAACCTCAGGATAAAATCCACGCTGTGTACTCATCATCGCATGTATTATTTACATATTCCGTGCGCTCTTGAAATCAGGTTTAATTAATGCGGGAGGGGCGACGCGGAGATGCCGTTATGCGAGCGTTGCCCAGCCACCAGCGTTCTCTCACTTAAGTGCTTACATAAAACAGATCCTTGAAGGGGAATAAAAAAATACAAAGGTCATTCATTGATGGCCGCGAAGACAGCGCACGACACTTAAAAGGAGAATGAGCAAAATACGAGGACTATTATGCGGACTCATCACTCACGGTGGAACGGTCTTTTTTTCGTGACGGATTACTCAATTAAAGTTAATTACATCATCTTGAAATCTCCAGAGTACATTTACGTTTATAGGTATGGTATGATGCTATCCGTTCCGCAAAAATATTTTTCCCATTTTAACTTTACTTTAAGATAAGAAAATTTAGTGAGGTTTTAAGATTGCCGTCTACAAAAATGTGCAGCCGGATAAAAAAGTAAACATAAGCATTTGAAACTAACACTACCCGGCTACAATAGCCTTATGCTCAATGGGGAATTAACCCTATAGTACGAAAGTATGTTCACGACGATATGTTATCACCACGATATGATTATATGGACAGTTTAATAAACACAGCAGTATGACGAACGATCGGAAAACTCCGACTGCAATCAAGAAGTAATTGTTACATTTTCATTTTATAAATCAGAGGCGATATAAGTAAGTACAGAAGCGATATAAGGAAAAGAATACTTGATTATATACGTTCACTGTTTGAGACTAAGTCCAAAAATTGTCAAACCAAGATGGCGGAATTCTGTCCATGCTTAAAACTCGAATACAGCGCCATCAGATATTTACAACCTCCTTGTGTTTTGACCCATTGCACATCCAGCACGAGAAAACACTGCCATCTATTGTATCGAATATTTCAGGAGGGAAACATCTGTAATGCGGCTTCCAGCCCGACCAATGCCTCATAAGTCACTCCCATCTCTACTCGACACGTGCAAGTTTTCGGACGCCTGACCTTCTAGGAAACCACAAAGAGAAAAAACTATTCTCCCATTCCGTTCATTAGATATCTCACGCTCCGAAGTCTAATCAACTCGACCCCAAACAAAACATAATACACCCACGAACTGCGGTTTATGGCATTGAGCAGACCGAATACTGGGAAGTCTGAATTCGACGGAAATCGATACGAGGATAAAGCCGACCTTCCGATAGAAGACGCGAGAAGTTGTGTGCTATACATTTCTCAGGCAATTACTTCCCAGCAAATTACTATTCCCGGGCAGTTTGACCTCATGAAATGACGATGGAAAAACGACGGCAGAATTGGGATGCAAGGAGCAAAGAGATAACGGTTCACGTTGCATTATTCCTGTTTGAGTCCACACGCAAGTCATCACCTCATTGCTGCCATCTTTGAGAAGACGTTCCGAACGTTCAGGATGGATGGCGTGCGATTTCAATATTACGGGATCGTCCACTAAGACACTGGAAAGGTGTGCGATTCATCAAAAACTGCAACGAGTGAACAAAAAGCGTTACAAACCTTGTACACATAAATGGCCGGGAGCCGCTAAAGACTTGTAAGCAACGTGCTAGGCTTTGAATGGTTATTATTATTAAAGTATTCTACCGATGAAGGTAGGTTTCCATGGAGTACTTGACAAGAATTCAAAGAAAAGCCTCCCCTATCTTCAAGCACTTCCCTCTTCAATGCACAGCAGGTAAGGCCTACCCCCCTTCATTCTATCTACAAATCCTATTCTCTTCCTTCCTCTCACTATTTGACCCATCATTCTATCCTCTAGCACTGTTATCAACCATGAAACCTAAGCATGCCAACCTGGCAGGATGTACAACCGCAGAAGTTGAATGACGTGAAGTAACAAACAATAATGACAAAACGACGCATAGGACGCGTCGGACGCAACCGAATATAGCACTACGGGGTTTCTACATCTACATAATACCCTGCGAGCCAACTTCTGGGATGTTTGGCAGGGGGTGAAAAATCACCAACATGCAGCATGCAAGACGACCGCCACATGCACACCACACGGTCATAGAAATATTACGCACACTAGAAAAATATACGTGCTTATTCATAAAAAAATTGCTAATGGTTAGTAATTGCGAGAGCAAATACATGCAAGGTTAGAACTATGAAAACATGCAATGAGTGATCCTAGCGAGCGACACCATTAATCCTATCAATTGAGACAACGAGTTTGAGAGAATGAGATGCACCTATGTACCTACTAACTTTTGTCGCAAATGGTGAAGTCGTATGGAAATGCATAGCGGACAGACAAACAGACATCATCTTTTATATTTATACAGATTTTACAATTTTGAAGGATATAATGCACAATTTGACTTTTGCGACCGTAAAAGACAAAATACAACCGGTTGAGAGGAAAGCATGCGTCTCTTAGCATAGGAGTTCTCATTCCCACCAGTTCTCACGCACTTGCGATGCTTCCGTGTGTTTGCAGACACCCGGCGGGAGTAATACCCTTCCCTGGTCAACTCGAAAGATAAACGATAAAAACGGGCTCTCCGTGGACATGTGGTCCTCTGCCAACCCCGTTACTTCCCGAAATCTCCGAAAGGGCTAAAAGAGGTGCGCAAGCAAACACACTGAATTCCCGATCCGGAATCAGCATTACGACGAAAGTAATATTGTTAATTGGTATAATGAAGGGCTCCAAAGCTGTAATGTATACGTTGTAGTATACCTAAGTTACGGCTTTTGGAGCACTTCATAAAACCATTTCTATTCAAAGCCGTAGAGCTCAGATCCTCGTGCTCAATATTATTTTTTTTAATATTAATATTTCTATACAATTAATATTAAATATTATCATATCATGGTTCGGAAATTGATGAATTCCATCTTCAGGGCCAAATAGAAAGAATCATAAGAGGGTACAGTACATACATATCATAGATAATTCAACAAAATAGATGCAATTTTAAGATTGATAATTACTTAGAGAATTAATGCTAATGTTTTTTTAAAGTCCTATTATCATATTCATTCCACTTACTGTAAATATAGGAATATTTTCCAAATATGTAGTAACAATAATGGTGTCCCAAATAAAATATTCTACAGCAATTGTTGTTGATATTTCAATTTAAATTTCTCAAGTAGTTTTGGTCAAATTTTGTAATCATTCGAATATATCAAGCCTTGAAGAATGAATGCGCAAAACTTCAGCAAGAGAATGATTATTTTATTCCACCAAATTGCGACCTGATTCAAACAACATATAAGCTGTATGGTTAATTACAAACATTCAAAAATCTTCATCAGTTTTACTCCTGTTAATATTTCCCTTCCCCCTCTTGCCAACAACTCTTCCCTCTAACACTGCTTTCACCGTCCCCTCACTTAGTACTCCCAGCATCCATACCTTCTTTCTCCTCCGTATCTTTATCACTTTACCTTCTCCATTAAAACTCTCTATTGCTTCCAATCTTTTATCGTCTTTTATCACATTACTCATTCCTTAATGCAAGTAGTTTGATTGGTCTACAAAAATATCAAGTACTATTAAAATTGATACTGGTAGTAAATACAATTGCATTCGCCAAAAATGATGTAGTTTTATTACTTGAATCTAACTCTTCCTATTTTTCACCTTGACAACATGAGATTGGAATTTTTATATCCATCTAGAAACGGTACCATAATTTTGGAAAGCCATGGTAGGAAGTAAGTACAAGATGAAAATAATTTATGTCAACCAGGTGTCACGACTACTGCAGTATTGACTCACCAAAAGACTGGATAAAAGATCAATTCAAGATAAATTCCTAGGGCTTTCGAGCCTGCTGTGCAAGAAAAAACACAGGTTTAATCGGTTTTCCAAAGTAGGTTTTATGATTAAAAACGTCGTAAAATCGTTCGTACATATTAAAAAAATTATTTCTCTATCTATGATGACTTGGCATAATAGGATTTATAAAAGTGATACAAATATATAGAGGACAATTTCAGCACCTAATCTTTATCATGTACTTAGTATTCTGAGTGGGATGTACTAGCAATGATCGGTCTATCATTAAAATAAGCACGCTCCTATAATTCATAGCAACAAGATCTCACGACTTCTACAGCATAATCTCAATAAAAAAAAACTGGATGAAAGCTATAGTAATTCAAGATAAATTCCAAGGGCTTGAAAGTAAAAGAAATATCAATGACACACAAATGGAATACAGCGGAAAAAAGCATCGGTACCTCCTGCGTAACTATGATTAAAATGAACACAAATATTACGAATGCGATCCTGAAGACGGCCACTAAATGTTTTGTCACCCACCACGCATATAAATGGTTTTACAAAAGTCGCCACTCGCGTCGCTGACGGACAAATTGATCCGAGTTTCACGGGGAAATAAGGTGTAAGTAGGTGTATTAACAGAAATTTTTATACGTGACGATGAGATCTATCAAATTCATAATAATAATTTTCAATTCCATTCGTCGTTATAACAATCATTATGATGCAAAATATTGGAAAGAAAGTGGATTGCATTGCACTCACCACCTCGGACATTTTTGAAAACAGATTAAAATGCGACCGAAGTGGCAAATGAAATCGTCCTTTCCTGGGATGGAATAGGGTAATTTCATTCATCAAAGAAAACGAAAAAAAAAATCGATTGCAATTCGTTACCCATTATTAGTGTATTCACAACATATAAAAATTATTTGGTTTTAGAAATCCCAGTTTAGACGAATGGCAATGGTCAATTTTAACCGCATTTGAAAAAGGCCAGATTGACGCCCATGTGATGCCATTCCACGTCACGTCACAGGGACCTAGATACTATACGAGTAGATAGGAGTTTTACATCGTCTGAGATTACCAATGCATGCACGAGGCACGAGCTCAGGGAAACATCTCTTAATAATCACTTATTAAAATTGTCTAAGGTCGGAAAGTTTCCTTCGTTCGATAAGGTATTAATAATCCTTATTTAAGCCAAGCGTTACCTGCTAGCAGCCTGCATCGCAGCGGCGCATACATCCTCGCCCCAAGGTCACCTCCCACGGCGACAGCGGGAACCAGAATGACGTCACACGGGGTTTTCCCAGCATTCATACATAGCCGTCGCGTTTACGCGCGCTTGAAAATTTTCAATTTTCATTTAATCGCGAAAAATAGATATCGTCATATGAAAATCTAAAAGCGTGAAATACGTACTCCAGGAGTAATAATCTTTCGATTTAGGCAATAAAAAAATTATAGGAAACCACCCTATTGGGTCTCCTCGATGCATTCCTTTTGAACATGAAATTCCCATTCCACCTGTTATCTAGGGCAGGGGCGCAGCTAAGAATTAAGTCTAGGGGGAGTTTTAGGCGCAAATAATACTTAGGGTTGTGGGGGGTACTGCATAACCGCCAGGGTAGGTGGGAGTTGTGGGGGCCCTCCTCCAGAAAAATTTTAAGAATAATGATTCCAAATGGCGAGTTTTATGGCTTTCTGATGGATATTTGATTATTTAAATAAATAAAAGATCGTAGCACTTTTCCACAAGATTCCAGATATTTGATTTATTCTATCACTGTATTATGAGTAATACTGATCCAATTAAGTAAAAAGGATTATACTTAAAAATTTCTCTGAGCTCTGGGAGGGGGGTTTTATCCCCTAAAACCCCCCCTCACTGCGACTAGGATTAGTACTCAGTCTATTTTATAGCCACATCGGCGAGAGTAATACCCTTTGCGGGTCAAATCGAAAGATAAACGATAAAAGAATGGCTGCTCTCCGTGAACATGTTGCCCTTGCCAACCCCGTTACTTCCCGAAAATCTTGAAAGGGTTAAAAGGTGTGTGCAAGCAGCCAGTCCGGGTTTCTTCCCTTGGGACGAGTTTTTTATCCCTTCGCTATTTTTAACGGTGTTCTCAGCTCTCGCGCTCCTGGGTTTGGCGATTGGGAGGAAGTGACGATCACGCAGCGTGATGCGCGGGCGACAGAATCGGACAAAGTCATTCGGGCAGCTCTGGCTGACCGTTAGATTCGTCCCTTGTCCAATTAATAGTCCTTCCTCCTCCCATCCCCCACATCACCAAATGAGAGCCCCCACCCCCAATTCATTCCATCCCCCTGGGACCACTCGACTTGGACAAACGCAAGAAAGAAAGACCACGTTGTAAAGTGATTTACGCAATTGCTCAAAAATATCAAAGCCACGAAGTTTTGTTGTGGGGACCCATAACTACAAATCGAGCGGTATTAATGATCCGCAACGTGATACTTTTGGTAGCACACTGAAATTGCCAAAGTCCACGAAGTAGACAGTATTCAAAACTTTCTTGTACTTTAATTTTGAAAATTTTACCTCGTAATTACCGCAAATGCAACTTTTTTCGCGAGATGCAAGCAAATAATTCTGAAGATAATAAAAATCCGCCATAATTGCTCGGTTAAGAGTGCCTCAAGTTAAAAGCTACAAGAATTTAATGAAACTTTGATCACATATTCATTGAAAGACGCACTTAAAATGATCAAGGGATTTTCATGTGCGTTTTTGAGATATCTGACGGTAAAATTAGGATAATTTATCATGGGCCCTAATGAAGAAATGCGTTTTTTTTTCGAGCTAGCAAAGCTGTTTGTAACAAAGCGTAGTTGAGACTGCACTCATTCGAAGATAAATTTTGTGACAAATCCGAATATGTACGGGAAAGTATAAGTTAGTGATAAAATAAGAAATATTTTGCGAAAAACTGTCAGAAACTGGAAAGACGGCTGAGAATCTCTAGTACCAGCATTGCAAAACGAAAACCACTACACCGACGTCGCCCAAATTACACCAAGTTTCCCGGCATACACACGCGTCTTATATATCTTTTGCTTATTAATAAATATATTTCTTTAGGATTCATCACTTAGATTGTGAACATTTAGTCAAAAGTCTCGTCAAAATTTCAGTGTGCAAAAGTTCGAAGCAGCGTTGAAACTAGTCAAGTTGACTACAGTAAATACCTTTTAAAAATAATTTATGACGTTTAAATTGTGATGAGGTGCAACATTTAACTCAAATTTCATTCATAATTATGTTTTCTTTTGTTCAAAAATTTTGGCGACTCTTTTGCGTAAATAATAGATAGATAGAGTACATCACTTGAATACGGCCGATACGCTCTAACCACCTTAAGGGCTGAGTGTAGGACTTCTCATTACTTCCCTGGGTTTATGAATCATATAGGGTACAAACGTGCTCATTTTGAAAAACAAATCTCAAGTCAGAGCCACCAGTCGGGAAATACTACCAAATGTATATTTATTTGAATTGTTAAAATGAATCGGAAATATTATTTAGGAAATAATAGAAGAGAATAAGAATAGGTACCATAAGTAGCTGGGTTTCAAAGGTGTTATGCACTTGTTCAAAATTACTGAAATCACGCCGTTTTGTTTAGTTTCGAGATCGATGAACCACAGGGTAAAAATAAAAATACGATAGCAATGTAAACATCGAAACATCGTCCGGCTTCACGATACTGAAATACATTTGAGAAATTAGGAGAGATAATTATGCAAACGGCGATTTAATTAATATAGCTACCCTACAGCTCGTTGTGAAAAGTTAAGCTAATAGAATGCTATATCCATTGAATCTTATTGTCAGTATTGTTGACCAGAGAAGATGATATAGATAACAAGGTATTGACATATAAAAAGTTGAAATATGGGTCGGTAAATAAGATTGAAGTATAACTACAATTATTGTAAGTCATTTCCAACTATCAAATTAATAGTTCAAACACTGCAAAAGCGGCACAATTGAAATGTTGGGCTACACACGATGAAAAAGGAAATACAGAAATTATAGGGTACACATTAGAAAATATCAGAGGAAGAGAACTGCATTTTCAAAGTAATTGCATAAGAATTGAAGCGAACATAATAAAATGATATACAAGTTATGTGTTATTTATTTAAGGAGTGCGAAGAAAAGGAAAGGGAATAGTCATCAATTACGTTGCGTTACACGGCGCGGAAACGTGGACGCTGAAGAAAGAGGGCGAGAAAAGATTGGAAGCATTCGTGACGCGCATATAGAGGATAATACAGAAAGTGAAACGGACAGAGAGGAAATGGAAAGAGAAGCAGATTATCTAAGCGAAGAGAGGATACTTCAATAGGAGATACGGAGGGGATAGAGGCTATAGATGCTACGAGTACTAAACGGGGAGGAGATGCTGAGAAATTAGTAGGAGGGATGAATGTTGAGTAAGCTGGGGAGTGGGAAGAATAGAATAGAATTCATGGATAAATAAAAGGGAATACGGCCAAATGTGAGCTTAAGAGAAAAAGCCTACGTGGGAGACGTAACAGTTCACGGTGATTCACAAAACGTCTCACAAAAACCTAACTCAATAGGTTACGATCAAGATAATAATGAATTTGCTATCTTACAAGGAAACATGGCAACGTTTGCTTATATTAACATTTCCCCTATGAAAAAATTGTATAAACCTGTTTCAAATTTTTATACATTCTTATACATTGCCATAGGGGTTGCGAGTAGATAAAAAAGAAAAATACCGAAGAATCTTATATGAATTCATAGGTGGAAGAGATGAGATGAATTTGGGCATAAGTTTTGCATATTGTGTACTGATATTTGAATTTTTTTACCAATTTTTTTTTGCGACGCTAACTGATATTTCAAAAGATTTTCATTCTATTTTCTTCATTCCGTTAACAGAATTTTACATACGATTGATTTCCACCATTAAAAAAATCATACCTGATATTATTTCTCACGTGGAAGGACTGGAGATTTTAGCTTCTTACACTACAGGCATTAAGTATTTTCTGTGAGGTAACCACTAGAAGCAGGGAAGCTACTACAAAATAAATGCCCTTCACTTATCCCTTAACATACCAAAACCAAAACAAGGAATTATTATTTTCATCAAAATGTAGCGCCTCATTTTTTAGTAACGAAGCAAATTCTGTAGTTTTTTCAGTGGTGCTAAAATCTTACCATTTGTGGGAAAATTGATTTTCGTTCGAATTCATTCGATCAAAATAGACGTAACACTTACAGATGGACTAGGGCAAAATATAGTGGAACAGCATATTAATTTTTCCATAGGTTCAGAAAACAACCATGACTCACTTAAAATGTGCGTCAAAAAGGATAAAGTAAATGAAATGTTTTGCCTTTGCCGAGCGGATAGGAATACGGATTCTTTAACCTCCATAACATTGAAAAATAAATAGCTTTTAATATTTCTAAGAGATACTAACTAAGAATGGAAACACCTTTTCTTTTTTATTTGTAAACAGCTAGTGTCCTTACATCCCCCACTACTCACCAATTGAGGCGTCTTACGGGGTAGTATGTAGATATACATGATAAGAGCATGGATTTTTACGGTTATTAGAGATATAGAACGAGGTCCTTCTGAAATCCAGATAGCTACAGAGGTCGATACTGCGAAGAAGAGACCGTTTGGCCTCTGGGGAGGCTTGAGACGAGGTTCGTACCGCCGGGCAGAAGAGGGTAAACGCAGAGGAGTGGAGAGCCCTTTCGACATGCTAAGAGAAGTACGCAGAACGAGAGGAGAGAGGAGACAAAAATACTGGGAAGAGGAGATAACGAAGAGCAGCCCAAAGGGGCGGGGGGGGGGAGCTATTCTTGTCGGACGCAGGGGCAATAATGGTATTCCGCCGAGGGATGGGAGATATCGGCAATAAATAAAGCCATAGAGAGAGGGGTGGGCTAGACTCCTGGCTCGGCTAGACTCCTTGCGGGGGTGGTAGGGCTGTTTATCATGGCCTTTCCCCACGGCCCGTCGGATGCCTTCCGAGAAGGGAGGGGAGGGCGTCCCTCGGCCAACAAAAGGAAGAGGCGGCGAGGCGCGCGGGACAGTGTCATCCCTACTTCCTCGAGCGCACAGCCGCAGACAGCCCAGAGACTTCAACGCGCGAACAACCCCCCACCCGAGACTCCAACGCCCGACGCAACCCTTACAGACAGCTCTCAGCCAAGATGCGCGCCTCCACGGTCTTCGCGGCGCTCCTGCTCGCCTGCGGCACCCTGTGCCTCGTCGGCGGTGAGTACATTCCCTCAATACTCACGTAAAACCTTAAGAGACGTAGTATCACGGCAGTATCATAGCGTCAAACTATATCCATGTATATATTGTGGATGGTGTTAACATAAAGGCGAAAAAAGAAGTCAAATATCCGTGAGTTAAGATAACTCATAGCCTACCGAGAGGAGCATCGTATAAAATATATTTGTGGCAGAGCTCTGCAGACGCTAGGATTCTTTAAGAGTTTTCAGAGAAGTCATTCGGATGAAGAAGATAAGTGCTACTTCGCGATCGTCAGGTCGTACTTTGAATACGATTCGAGCATATGGGATCCGGCGCAGAGATATTTTATTCATGGACCACGTAAAATAAAAAGAAAAGCTGCGATATTCATCAAAAACTGATTCGAAAGAACAGAGAACTTAAGTCCAGATTACACACGAATTAGACCAGGAATCGCTAGATACTAAAAGGCTTTATTCGGCAAAATTAAACATCATTTCTAAATATTTTGTGGAATACGGCGATATAAACTCATGTTACATGGGCCATTAAAAACAAATATCTTCCAGATCGACATGATAATCGGTTTAGAGTCTCACTATGTTTCTACATCCCACAGAAACGATAAAATAAGTGAGATATTTTCCGGTTCATTTCGTGGTAAAGAGATGAGTCTTCTAACAACATTGCTAACTGAACCACTACGTCCCTGAGACTTTTACTGAAGGATACCAATAAGTAGCTCACCCGTAGGTAACATTTATCAACCACGATTTATTTACAAATTTTGATCATGGATTTCCGGTCGTCCTATAGTTTAATTTTCAATTCTCTCTTCGAATTCTCAGTTTAATTGAATATATTTCATGGATACTACGATTATTTTCCAATATTTCATCACTAAATTGCTTAAGGGTCAAAATAGACTAATGATTGGAGCATGTCCAAATTGAGATAAAGCAACGTCGGTCCAACTTTTGACCTAAAGTTTTAATATTAGCATGATAGATCTTTACACCGTCACCAACGTCGGGTTAAAATTTTCAAGTAGCACGCATGAGGGTACACAATCAGTACAATTGAAAAGGGCACAATCAGTGTTGAGCCATCAATATCATCATTCCATGTTAATTAAGATAACTAAAATTGTACACCTTATCCAAGTTGAAGAACGAAAGTCATAGCCAAATATACTCAAGGGCTCAACAATAATCTAGAGCCATTCAAATTTTAATTAAGTTCGTCCTCTGAGGGAGGAACACACGCAGTTAAACATCTTCAAATAAAAGCTTCCTAAATAATGAACTACTAAAAATTACCCGAAAGGCGTACAAAAACAGGCCTTGTAGCTTACCTTACGCGTCAAAAGTTTTTTTTTGCTAAGTATTCCTCCGTAAAAGCGCCATTTATTCTCGTTCCGAGCATCTTTACGCCTTCAAGAAGCAACCGATTAAACAGCGCAGGCCAAAAGCCCCTTGCATTGAGTCACAGCGAGAGAGAACGTGAAAAGGGACGCTCACATATCACCCCAGCCTGTCACTTAATTTGTAAGGACATCTCGGAACAAGGGACAACGATCAAACGTTATCTAAACCACCGCAACGATGTTCCTCAATGGATTTCACAGAGCCACCCGCTGAGATGACGTAAAAGAAAAAAAGTTTGGTGTTCATTTCATTACGCATAACATCTTACGATTCACGTTCTGTTTCTTTCTCGGCGTACTACGCCATTCAAGGCTATTCCAGTTTCCCACCAAGGAAGTTATCTCATGAATGCCGACGAATCTGGTCTCGAGAACATTAGCCCAAAGAATGGATCTCGACTTGAGACCGGAAACTTCGGAAGTTATGGGATAACCTACCCGGTGGAAAACCCAGATGTTCCACGATTAGTTAAAAGTGGCTTCAACGCAAAACGATCATTAAATAGTGGGATACTTTCTTTATTAAGGATGGGATAAGATTATTTGAGAAATGCGATCAAGGCTAATCAGGAATCAGGTGGAAAATAAAAATCGTGCACATTAGTCTTTCCCTACTAATTGAGGAATTAGATTCCATATTCATACGCGTACATACTTAATACAGTAGAATTTCACACATGCTGACGAAGTCCAAGTCTCAACATTGAAATAAGCATAGTGTAAGCATGAAACAACAGCCTTAGAAAGACGAATGATACCCGCTTAACCGATAATTATCTTTAAGTACTACTTTTTCAAAAATTAAGCCATTATTTTGAAATTTTCGGAATATATATCGAATAAATCCTTTCCCAAATTTAACTTTCACTCAAATTTTAAAATTTTATATCAGTATTTCTCATGTGTTAAATTTCTGCGTTTAAAGTCCAGGTCAATTTTGGAAAGGGAGCGATAACTATGAACTGAACATTTCCAGATGATTACGCAAGTTTTAAAAGGATACTTTAAAGTTTTAAAGAAAAATGATACTCCCGGTGGAATGATGCATCCTCTAAGCCCCAAGTCGTCATACCTACAGTGAGAAGCAAAACCTTGACATTTAGGGTCGTCGAGAGCTGCTGACCTCCAAAGGGTCAATGCGAGGGAGAGCCTTCGCGCAACATAAGACTGGGAAGGTGTCTCGGGAACCATTTATGCTCCGCGGGACTCCAAATGGGAAACCCGAAGGATGAATGAACGGAGGCAATCAACACGTGCATGTGGAGAAATACATCAAGCCAGAGCTTCTCATCGTTCGCATCATAATAGCACGTATCAGCTAATTGCTTAACATTCGATTCTATTTACCATGGCCAATTAATGTGTGGGCACATGCTTCATACCTTGATTACAATCAAGCAGCCTTAATTACTTTAACTATACACGTATTTATCTCAACACTGGGAAATATTTACCCCTTTCATTTTATTTCTCAAACACGAAGAGATTCGTGACGTAGAAACCACCATTCACAAAAATATGTAGCATCCAGGGTTGAACAATTAGATAATTAAAAACAAGATGGTGAGAATTTCTCAGAAATAGAATAATTTTGGAAATTTAATACTACCTTACAGTTACAATTGATAGCGTAAGTTTTAAACAAGTGAATATTCAAACACCGGTCGAGTGTGAGTGATGTGCTCTCTTTAAATGTATTGGAAATGTAACAGTCATAACTGTGTAATGATTGTTTCGAAGGTATTTTTTTTACATTGGAGAGTCAGTGAAGTTCTGAAAAAGGTCAACCCAAATTTGACACTACCAAGAATATTTCAATGTATTAGCGCAAGCTGCACGATTCGTAAAAAAAACTGCTACGGGCGAACAAATAGCGTTACACGAATTCGGGCTGGATGCGCTAGAGACTTGGAGGCTGCACACTAGGCTTAGATTGTTTGAGAAATTGAGAATATATATGTTTCAGAGTGGCACGTAGAACATCGTATTAGAACCCCACCACGTTTCTAGGTCCGACAGAAACAATAAATTAAGGGAGAGATATTTCCGAACGGATAGGTATGGGAATTCGTTTTTACCCCGAATAACAAAGGATTTAATAAATTCTAGGCGTAGTTTCGTAAGAGCATTTTATTTTTATTTGTAAACGGCTGATTTCCTAACAACCCATGCTACATCCGCACTGAGGTTGTTTGCGGGGTAATATGGAGGAAATAATATTACTTGATTTATTTACGATATGAATTACTTATTTAGCTTTCACGGTCATAAATTTTAGGTGCGTCATCGAGCAAAAATACCAGGAAGATGAACGTCATAGAAAAAACGGACTTGCATTGGAAAAGAGATAAATAAAAAACTGCAGTAAACACACCAGTCTTAGGGTTACAGTGCTATGTAGGAATTAAAACTTCATGCACTAGGAATTCTTCCCTCGCTTAAGTGAAACACATTTGTGCACTGAATTGTTGAGGCCTTCACTTTGTAGAATTTCATTATATTGGAAGAAAATTACTTTGCTTTTCTACAAAACACACACTTTATTAACGACTAGTTTCGGTACACTGTACCATTTTCAAGACTAGTTGAAATAGGTCTTGAAAATCTCCACTAGTCTTGAAAATGGTACAGTGTACCGAAACTAGTCGGCAATAAAGTGTGTGTTTTGTAGAAAAGCAAAGTAATATTCTTCCTACCATGAAACACATTTGTGCCTATCCGAGGGCTTCAGTACGGGAATTCGTTTTTCCCCGGCCAATAAAGGACTTCAATAAATTCTTAAAAAGGCGGCACTTCGTAAGAACATTTGATGAGTTATTAAATATTTCGCGGTCCATATGCTGTGGATTGATAAAACTTTTGATTTAACTCAAGTCATGTGGCTTAAATGTGGTCAAAGTTTCTTCCCATGAGCAGGGGACCTCTCCAGGATTTATGTGACGACTTATGAGTCTTAAGATGCGGGTTATCCCAAAAGTTTTATTAAGTTATTGACAATAGAGCATTTCCTTTTTATCTGCTAAAGGGTGGTGTCCTAACACTATCAGCCACACGCCTTTGAGGCCGTTTTACACGGGGCACGGAATTGCGCAGGTTAGAGCTGTACTTATCTCTAAAATGGCGTGGAATTGCGCGAATGCATGAACGAAATTAGAACAGGGGCTATTTTTCCGTCTCGCGTCCACGCATTCTCGCATGTGTTCTCGCAGTTCACGCTTTACACGACTCAATTTCGATTGCGCCTTCGCACGTACATCAGATTGCGCAATTCCGTGTACCGTGTAAAATGGCCTTTAGAGGCGCCTTGCGGGGTAATACGTACAGGGGCGCAGCTAGGAATTAAGTCTGGGGGGGGGTTTAGGTGCAACTAACGACGGGGTGTGTGGGGTATGGTATACCCACCAGGAAAGTGGTAGGTACGAGATTAATATATTGCAGAATTTTATAGATAAATTGTTCAAAATGGTGAGGTTGACGGCTTTCTGAGGGATATTTTATTAATCTTTACAATATTCTATTTTAAAATCAATCAAATTAAGCAATATGGGTTGAACTTAAAAATTTCTCTGAGCTCTGGGGGGGTTTTATCCCCCAAACCCCCCCCGCCTCGCTGCGCCACTGAGTACGTACACGTTTGTAGATGAGGTTTTCAACAAGTCATGGCAACAGATCGGTTGAGCGCGAGCGTTGCCTCGTCTTGAAAAAAAAGCATTGAAAACGAAAGTCCTCTCTTCGAGTCGTTCTCGTACGCTCGCCTGGGGCGATGAGAGACTCACAATGGAATCCTCACCTTCAGGCTCGAGCGAGCGCCAAGGTTAACGATCCGTCTCTTCACCGTCCTCAGCAGTCCGCACTCCCTCCTCGCTTTCGCTTCCTTCCGCCGCGTCGCTTGAATGAGGAAGCCGTGCGATCACGCCTCCGGAAGAGGCACGCCTATTTTGGAAGCCCACGGGAGGCTCAGCACGGAAGAGGGGACTACGAAGTACGATGAGGTACCGTTGCTCGCACCATTCTGAACTCAAATACACCCCCGCGATGAAATTTCCTGGTGCCCGATTAGAAATTAATCAGTTTTGGGGCCACAGCTTTGATAGTAGGGATGCTGACAGGCGCGTTGGGTGTGTTATCAGTGAGGAAATGAGGAAAGATTAAGTACCGAAGTTTGAATTACTTCTGTGACTCGTGCTAGAGGACATAGCCGCGAAATGTAGAGTTAATCCGTCTTATGAATTTAATAATACATATATTATTAGGAAGTACCCTTGCAAACGATGAGTTAACATAACCCAATATTGATAAATTCTCCACCAATAAGTTATTGCTAAACAGTAAACGCATGAGGAATTGCAAAACGCTAACTGGTAAGGCAGAAATCGATTAACTAAATGCGATGAATATTCCTTTACAGCTTCGAAAGACTCGTTACCGAGGTTACGATATGCGCTGGGTCCCACCATTCTTTTCTTTTTCTTTTGGTAGCATTTTTTCAATTGGTAGGGAGTTTCATATGGTAGCCTCCAATGGTTCGGGTGATACCATGTGATCGAATAATGTGATGGTATCACATGACTATAATGCGAAATGTATTGAAACCGGTGTTATTAGACGTATTATGGAAAATTGCCACCCAGAGTTATTAATACGCCATACTTCCACCAGATAGAGCCTGAAAACACTGGAATACGTAGGGAATGGCTGCCTCCATAAGGGGGCTGATTTAGTGAAGCCTTAGGGTAGTACGCGCGATGTCAATGAATAAAGGCTATCCGCGACTTCATTGTTCACTACACCTTCGTCCTTCCACGCTTCCATTATCCACCTCAATAATCGAACCACTGCAATATCAGCCAGTATCTCAAATTTGAAAATTGTACCCAAGTATTTTTTCACAATAAATACTTTTACTTCTTTAGAAACATTAAAATGTTAGCAAAGGTCTAATCCACTTCCTCCAAAATGTTCAAGTTCATAAAGCAAGTTTTAAACGAATAATAAAAATGTTCACACAACCTCGGTCGTTACCGAGGTCCGCACTGCAGTATCCCTTAACCATCGTCTGGATTGGTTGGTTATCGAGATATCAGTAGTTCGTACCGCTGCTACTTGACCGTGGTGAGCGCTGCTCGCGCAGCCGACATCGGGAAAAAGGAAGAATATAGAGAAGAGCGATATCAGCAATTCTACACATTGAGAGCGAAAATGGATCGGAGAAAAAGCTTCAGTGAAGTGGAGGGGATTTTCAAGAAAGATAAGTGGAGTGATTTGTAGTGAAATACAATTTTTTGTACTAAGACGAGTTTCAAAAGTTTGCCACACGAAGGTACCAATGGGTAATAATGGTCGTGTTGTGGCACAATATCCGCTACAACACGCAGTACAGAAAATCGGGAATGTTCCAAGAACTTCCAGCGTGACGCTCGCATTCGCCGATACTAAAAAAAAGCGAGCTTGGCCAACAATTTCGAAGTGAGAATAAACACTTCACAGTAGTAAAGACACAAGTGTGCTATTTAGCCTACAAAAGTATTATTTAGCGTAGTAAACAGCTACAGTGTGAATACAAGTTGGCTTGTTACCGAGGTGCTGACTTAAGTCGCATGAACGGGACATCATTTGTGACCAAAATGGAAAGAAAGGTAAGACCAGTGGAGAGGAAGGGGTGGGATTACTACGCGTATTCAATAAAAATACAAAGTAAAGTTGCGCGATCCATCAAAAACTGCTACGGGAGTACAGAAAGCGCTACACAGACATTAAACGAAGTGGGCCGGGAGTCGATAGAGACTCGAAGGCTATGAGCTAGATTGCTTGAGAAATTAAGAATGGAAACATGGCGACCATCGTATTAAAACCCCACTAAATTCCAACAAAAACGATAAATTAAGAGACATATTTTACCGAATGGATAGGTATGGGAATTATTTTTTTCCCCCGAACGATAAAGGACTTAAACAAATACTGGACGGGACTTCGTTAGATCACACCCTCTTTTTGTTAACAGCCAGTGTCCAAACACACGCCGATAGAGGCGGCTTGCGGGGTAGTATGCAAATGTAATTTCTACTTAGTGTTTTAGAGTTGCGGCAGACGGCTTCGAGCGCTCGCTACTTTATCTCTATCGACAGAAGTAAATGGACGATGAGGGAGCGTTAGACGTGTGGCGAGGGAGGAAATAGAAATGGTGTTAATAGAGGATGCGAAGGAAGAGGAAGGCAGACGCGCGGAATGTTTGAGTGGAATACCAAAGAGGGCGACACAGAGGAAAGGAATACAATGGGAGGACATTGGAGGGTTTGGACGGACTATGGCCTTCAGAAAAACTTAACGACGGACGAAAACATATTATTAAAAAGAAAATTGGGAGATGAACTCAAAATCTTTAACTTACAATGGAGGTTGAAAAAACCATCATGGTAAGTAGGAAGAATTATAATTATTATTACGTCAGGGTGTCCCATTCATCTAGACTACCCGAAATAACTTTTTCCAAATGCAAGTTCAAAAATGTGTCAAGCAAATGTTCATTAGCCGTCAGGGGGACATTAATCAGCATGGTTGCCTTCCTTGTAGCTTTGTTATTTACAAAGATATGAACAGGAGGAGTTATAGGAGAGGAAATGAATTGCCGAATAAAAAATATAGGGTGCCATTTAAAAAATACATACCGCTGTTCATATCTTTGTAAATAACAAAGCTACAAGGAAGGCAATCATGCTGATTAATGTCCCCCTGACGGCTAATGAACATTTGCTTGAAACAATTTTTGAATTTGCATCTGGAAAAAAAGTTATTTCGGGTGGTCAAGATAAATGGGACACCCTGTACAGTGCAACTTGGATTATTCTAACATCAAGGGGTCAGTTAAAAACTTAGAATTATCCAAAAATTCGAATTAAAGTTCAAAGTCCATAATAAATAGGTCCAAAAAAAATGAAATTCCTGTTTCCAAAGAAAACTATATATTAAATTGACACTCTTGAAATATAAATACTTTGATTAACGCTTTTGATTAACACATGGTGCTAGCTGCACTTGGCAGAGGGCACCTCTATTAATTATAATTTATATCTTAATTTGACAAACCAAAAATTCGAATTATCCATAATAAAATTCGAATCATCCATGATTTTTTAGGCATTGTTTGAAAGCCAAACGCTTAGGACTAAGAGAAATATTCGAATTAAAGAATATTTCGGATTTAAGAAATCCGAATTATCCTGGTTCCACTGTATCATTAACTATTATTAAATTATTCTACCGATTAAGGTAGTTCTCCATGGCGTACTTTAGAAGTATTCTTGCACCCTGCCCTCCCTTTTTTGTACTTCCCTCCTCAATTCACAATAAGGCCCTTTCCTTTTCATTTTATCTAAAAAATCCTTTTCTTTTCCTTCCTCTCCCTCGTTTACCCAGCATTTACCCTCCAACACTGTTTTCAACATCACATGGTATAGTAGTAGCTTGGTATAGTAAGAGCTATGAAAACGATCGCACTTTGAGCCAATGTGAGAGCATAATTCCTCGGTGCCGGAAAGGAAAACGTATATAACGTTCTACGTCACAGGTGTTCATAATCAGCCTATTTGAGGATAAATTTGTAAAATTGGAAGCCATGAAATTCAGAAATTAGAATGCAAAACTGATTCACTAACTCATTCACTGATCGACCTTAAGATTGCTTTGGTTTAAGATTACAGGTAAAGCTCATCCCAGAGTAGGTCACGGGCGTATTATCTCCACACATTCAGGGTAGAGGGGGGCTAATTTCAATCCACACGCCTACTCGTAGTTGCTCTAAAATTCTCCAGTTTGAAGTGCCCGAAGTCTTCACGCGGGATTTGAACCTGGGACCCTTGCATCACCAGCCAAGTATTCCACCCTCTAGAACACCACGCCAAAAGTAAATTTTTACAAAATGGATATTGGAGGTCGAGGTAACATTACTAAAAGTAAAACTTATAACACATATTATTTAATTAAATAAATGCTCACTAGCCAGCATCTTATCTTCACGGAGTCACCCGAAAGCACAAATAACAGCTTCACTAATACCACCGGTATATTCTCATCCTTCTTGGCCAGTTCCATATATTTCATTCGAGGTCTTCCTTTTCCGTTCGTGCCATCCACTTGTCCCTCGACGATTGTCTTCATCAGGCCATCATGTCTCAAGATGTGGCCTGTAAGGTTGTTCCGTCTTCTTATTAAGGTTTTCATGAGGCTTCTCTTCTCTCATACTCTTCTTAGGACTTCATCATTATTTTGGTCGAAGTATTCGGTCAAGCAATGATTCCAAATAACCTCATGTTACATAAAATGTGCACAGCGATTGAACAATGGCTATTCTATGGAGAACCCTCGCACTACATAGTCACGGCTTACGAACAGTGCTCCGTCCACCGTAGCGTGGATAACACGAGGACTTAGATTGATGGAAGAATGGGCTTTCTTCGCAAACACGTTTTGCTTGCCTCCTCACCCGTTAACGTGACCCTGAGACAATGATGAAGCCAATGTCAGCTGATTCAAAGATAGCCTTTGCATATTCATGGGAATTTTCAAGCCGAATCGTAAGACTAATTCATAGCCAGTCTTGTGAATTCATAACCGAAAATAAAATCGACTTTCGAGAATAACTATATTAATGAGGCACTTTCCTATTTCCACACATTAGGAAAATGAAATACTCAGTAATTTCCACCTTGAGACGTCATTATTGGACTAAAAAGCTTCGCGCAATATAAGATGCTCACTCGCGTGATTCTAACCGAAGGATGACTTGGGTAGGTAAGGGTAGAGCTCACCCCAAACTTAGCCGAAAGCGTGTGCATATCACCCATTCGGGCGAGGGGAGCCCGTTTCTTTTCCTGGGCTACCTCACACCACGAGGTTGTGTCCGGCAGTGTCCGACGGCTTTACCCGGGTTTGCAGTATAAATGAAATTAGGCTTAGCAAAACTTTGTCTTTTTCACTAGTAAAAAAATAAGACAACTCACGAATCAAAATACAATGATTTCTCGGAGCGCAAAGCACTTTCTTACTCCAGAATTCCAATTAAAAAAATGTGAATATCAACGCAAAATTTGAATTCACTCTTGCAGAGCATATATCCCGACAAGTATCAGGGAATAAATACCTATTATACCTATAAAAATTAGTATACATCATCAAAGCTTTCGAGAAGTTAGATAAAGTCATTCATACCTAGTGTGATCATCTGAATATGCATTTGAACATATACTCTTGTCAATAATTAGCCTGTATCATGGATAAATATGGCAAATTTAATGCCGCGAAATTCAGAAACCAGAAAGCAAAACTAAATCAATCACTCATAAAGCCATCAACCTTAAGGGATATGAAGTGAAACACCTTGCACTTTCCACATAAAAATTTATTAAACTAGACTCGACATGTTTCGCTGCACTGCAGCATTATCAAGACTCAAGATTACAAGAAGCATTATCAAGAGTCTTGATAATGCTGCAGTGCAGAGAAACATGTCGACTCTATTTTAATAAATTTTTATGTGGAAAGTGCAAAGTGTTTCACTTCATATCTCATAATGGATCTCCACAAAGTATCTGCCTCATCCATCCAATTCCTTTGTACCTTAAGATTAGTTTAGATAGGTGAGGGTAGAGCTAACCCCAACAATTTCGACCACACATTCTGCTCCACCGATTCTCACAAGTTGCAGGAAATACCTCGTTCCACCACCGTCATCCGACCGAAAAAGGCAAAAGCGTAAAAAAAAACCGAGACGAGAGAATTGGCGACGAAAACATTTCGTAGCATTACGTCAGCTTGAGGAATGACGGGTCAAAGTTTCTTTTGTGCAAATAAAAAAAGACGTCCAATTAGCGTCCTCTTCTCGAAGCGAAGCAAGATCCTCTTTAGAGGAGACGGAAGGAAGGGATGTTTGTACCTTAAAGGGCAACGCACCCTTCTGGACCTCCCGAAACCAGAGGAGCAGAGGGGAGTGGAGATTTCAACGGGCGAAGCGGATGCAATGAGATAGCATGCATCCCTTATGTGAGGTACGGCCGGGGAGCAGGGGATTGCTCGATAGGATATCTGTGTTTACACTACCCACACATACTACCCACAATAGTGATGAGAAACTATCGGGCAAAATCGATTTTTCGATCAATCGATTTCTAAATCGAATTGAAAAGCTCGATTTTTCAACAGGAATCGAAATTTGAATCGAAAGATCGAGCAATCAAAAAAATCGACGGTTATTTAAAAAAAAAACTAGTTTTCACAATAAAATTTACTTTACGGTCGAAAAACACTCTAAGTACACATTTGAGATGCAGAAAAAAATCCCAAATAATATACTCGGAAAATGCATGAATTTTTAGTCGTAAAAATATATAAATGCACCCACAGTAGAGTTTTGAGATTGCCACCAGGAACAATTTGACTTCACTAAAACTTTTTTTAAGGAAGATCAACTAATTTCGATGCTTTCTCGATTATCGTGGAGGTGCTTTCCAATTTTGCCGGCATTGAAGAAAAGCCTTTCGTTCGGGACGGATGACATTATCATTGGCCGGTAGTGACGCTGCAAAGATCAAACGAAATGGTCAAGATCGAAGTTGAAAATTAGAGTTTTGATCGAAACTCGAAGATAATACTTTGATCGACCTTCCTTTGAGAATGTTTCCGGGAGCGGTTGCAGAGGGATTGCACAGGACGACACCACAGAGTATATTCGATCGAAGACTCGCTCCCGCAGTTTGAAGGAAGGAGCGCTCGGATGTGAAAAAAGGGGAGGTTTTTCTCCTGGGGCGGGGGGGGAAGGGAGTTCGATGGCTGGAGGAGGTTCCTTGACCGCCGCTGCTGCAGAGGGGAGTCCTCTGGTTGTCCGCCGCCTGGGGGCGCACTTCGCAGGAGGAAGCAGCAGCGCATGGAAGAGGAGATTGCCTTGGCGGTGGAGAGGGGTTAAGGACCCTGTAGGTCGAAGCCTCCAATTCACTTTCTCTCCTCCACTCCGTAATTGGCTCCCCACCCACCCCTTGTCCGCCGTTCATCTTCGTTAGAAAAAAATCCTTCCTTTCCCATCTCCCACAATTACTCCCCCCAAAATAATTTACCATGGGGTCAGCTCGAGATTGAGAAAAACATGGTCTTTAGGATAAGTATTCCAGAAGTAGGTTTTCTTGGATGTTACACTATTACTTATACAACTTCTTTTAAGAGAAGGGGTAAAATTATTCTTGGATGTAACACGCCTTTTAAAGTAAGTGGTATAAGTATTCCTGGATGTTACTCTATAATTATACCACTTCTTTTAAAATAAGTGGTAAATCTAATAGCGTAACATACATGAAAATTTATACATAATGGAATACTACAAAGTTAATAATGAGTAAGTGAATTTTATTTCATAAGTGTCGTTCCGCGGTGTTTAGTAGATGCGACTAACGCATCTAAAAATGTACTCAATTCAGGGCAAATTAAAGCTTAGTTTGATAAATAAATCACTAATTGTGCGGGTGACTCCGTAAAGATATCACCGTGGATAATCCCTTTAATTAAATAAATCACAGCTTGAAAATTGTAAATGTATTAAAATTTGCAAGAACGAAATAGGAAGACCTCTGAGATAGTATGTGGAAACAGTCGAAGGATGTGAAAGAGAAGAAATAAGTAGACGTGAAAATTGACTCCAGAAGACTGTACGACTTCAGGCTTAAGCCTAGCTCAACATTGAAATTGCCTGCAGTATCAAAAAAAAAAGAGAATCGGCTTCCAAACCATTACTAACGATTTTAGGGGTAATAATGTAAACTGTTTTCATGGTGGAAATAAATAAAACTTATGAATTTTAATTAACACGACCCGGACTTGAATAATTTTTATCATCTCAAGACCAGCGGTATAACTATAGGGGGGGGGGGGGTGAGGGGATAGATTCCCCCTCCCAAAGCCTCACAGAAATAAATAAAAAATGTTAACCATTGTCTAGTTTTGACATATAATAACTGCATCCGCTTAAAAGTTTATTTTTTAGAGTCAACATAATGTAAAATGTATTTCCAGGCATACCATTTTTCAAAAATTTTCCCGGACCCCCCTGGGGGGGAGGGGTCGCCACCTGAGGCCATCCCATCCCCCCCCCCAATATTCAACGTTACGCCACTGCTCAAGACGGAAAAATATTGAAACCTGGATCGCGTCATAGTTAGAAATTCACAGGTGCAATTCGCAAGTTTTAATGACTCTAAACAATATCAATAAAATAGTAATAAAAATCTAAGCAGAGGAAAGTATTTTCGCGCAATTTGTGCATTGCGGGTGACTCCGCAAAGTTTTCGCTGAGGCAAGTCTCGGTACACTTAAATTACCAAGTAGATTCCAAAAAAAAAACAGTAAATGAGTAAGTGCGAAAGAATATGTGGTGAATTTCGCAAAATTTACAGCTCGTGTAAAGGCAACCAAATAAGACTGATACGGAAATTAAAATGGAATACAATCAGTTCAATCATATTTGATCACATTTACTTTTTAAAAATCAATTAAAGAACCCTATCTTTAAAAAGTAGCCAAAAAACAGTTTCCCCATATCTTTAACATTAAAAATGGTGCAAATCTAATTTTTTTATTTTATTGAGAATTAGGTGACAGTAAAAAGTAAAAAAATTAGATTCTATTGAGGTCGAAACCTTGTGTACTTGTACATTTTTGTCAATAAGTAAGCTGTCAACATAATTCATGAAGGAAGTGAGGTGTATAAAACAATGTTTTTCATCCTTGTTCGGTCATTGACCTTACTAAATATAAATCAATGGAATCACATCTCAAACTTCATTCAAGCACACACATTTCAATAATTCTAAGCCATTCTCCTTCGAAGGGAGAAGTTTTGGGTGAATATATTATGACCTTGCTCAACTTTATGATGCCGTAACATCTTTCACGAGAACTCGCTCCAAGTTCGCTATTTAAAACTAGTTTTGCGACAACGTCGGACACTCCAATAAATCGCTTTATCTAGGAGGAAAAATACGACAGCTGCTAGTGGACAAGCAGGATCCCGGGATCGTCTTTTCGCATAATCCCTGTGGGACTAAGGAGTTCGTTGACCGACTACGGCGAGGATCCTGATCGCATCACGATGAATATGTTAGCCAAGTACACGCAGTACTCCATATGCAAAATGGGAATTTCTCCGATAAGTCGAACCATCTACATCGGCAAACTACTCGAGTAGCGAATTTTGTAAACTCATTCAAATGCGCGGTGGGTGAAAAAACGCCTAGTAGCATCTTCATTATTGTAAAAAATATTGCAATAATCCTTCATGCCTTCATCTATCAATTTAATGTAATCATATTTATCCACAGCCCTGAAAAAGATATAAAAAATATAGCGAAACGCTGGAAATAAATTTAAAATTGTTTTTTAGAACCATACACGTAGAAGTTAATCAACGTTAAATTATTGAGCTCAATAATAAGAAAAGGTAAAAGAGCAAACCACTCAATTTCTTTTGACACCAAACTATAGATAAAATGTAACTAATCAGTAAACCCAAGAGATCACCATCAGAACATAAACGATAATTGTAATGATCGGTTGTATGAAACAGAAAGTCTGAGTGATTGATGATCGACTTGTTTCCGCTCAATGAAGCACGAGTCATTTGATCCACTCGGTGATTCAATCACTTTGAACCAATCATTCGCGAAAGACCCATCACTAACGCGTGCAATGTTCACAGAAGTTAAGAGATCCAAACGGCTACACATCTAAATACTACTCCGCAAGTCGCCTAAAAAGGCGTGTGGCAGGGGGTGTTAGGACACCAGCCGTTTACATATAAAAATAAATTCTCCAACGAAATTACGCCTAGCATTGATTAATGCCCATTATAGCTCGGGGGAATAACGAATTCCCATATCTATCCGCTCGACAAAATATCTCTCATAATTTATCGCTTCTGTCGGACCGGGAAATATCGTGGAGCTCTAATATACTAATGTTCTCCGTGTTGCTCTAAAATATATATATATTTTCAATTGTTCAAGCAATCTAAGCCTAACGCGCAGCCTCCAGCGGCTCCAAGCCTAATTCGATTAACATCTGCGTAACGCTGTCTGTACGCCCGTAGCAGTTTTTGACGAACCGCGCAGCCTTCCTTTGTATTTTATTAAGTTCACGGATTAGGTCTTTCTGCACCGGATCCCATACGCTCGCTGCATATTCAAGGTGCGGTCGGACGAGAGCGAAATAGCACCTCTCTTTTCCTTTTCCATCTGTAAATCTTCCCACAACATGCTTGTCGAATCCTAGCTTCTTTAGGGATCTGCCAAACATTCCTTATATATGTTCCCCACCGAACGAATCATTCGCGAAAGACCCATCACTAATTCAATGTTCGAAGTTATTCTAACTCCCAGTTCACTTCATCTTTCACCTTTATGTTGACAAAATCCACAGCATTTACATGGGGATAGTTGGACGAATTACTCTATAAATGTCCAGCCGTGCATTTGGTCAGATTAAGTTCGAGTCCTCACTCATGTCTCCACACATGTAAGCTGTTTAAATTCGAAGATATAATTTTAATGCCAGAGTGATAACAAATTTGATAGATCACATCTTCGTCAGAAAAGTGATGCATGTTATTTCTTATTCTGGGGAAAAGGTCATTTATGTATACAATGAACAAAAGGTGGCAGCTTACGCTTCCTTGCGGGACGCACAAATCCCTATCCCTGGAAACTTAGTGGTCAGACGAGTGCGAAATAGCACCTCTCTTTAACTTTCTCATCTGAAACATCGCCGAAACTCGTAAGTAAAACCCTCGATATGAGGCAAGGGCTCGTAATAGTTGAGGCGTGAAGAGTCAAAAGAAGTGTGTGAGGCGAAGCGAGAAGCCATCCCCCCCCAAAGCGAACGAGTCGTGACACACGTAATTTAAGTCAGTTCCGCACGAGTCGGCGATGCCCCGGGCAGCAAGAAATTAAATGTGGACGCGAGTGCAAGGCAAGGGAAGGCCGGCGCCAGCATCCGTCATCTGGCCGCGAGGGAGAACGCCACAAAAAACGCTCCGAATCTCCCAGGAATCTGCGCTGTCCTTGACGACGATGGATTCCTTTCGTGTTACTCATCTGGTCAGCCACCCCGGATAGCCGGAAATGTGCGAGACGTGACTCGCCTCCAGCTCACAAGGTGTCTTCCAATCAGCCATCGTAAAAATAAATATAAAAAAGAAACTAAGTCTCATTGTCCTATATTCACTACTACAGCATTCGTACGAGCAGCAAGAAAGATGTCAAGTATGTAGTTTATCAAGAAGGTTTGCCATTTATATACACCGAGGATGAAATTCTTCATGAAAAAATCATTTGGCTTACTCAGGATGCGAACCCAGATCTACCTATGGCCTTGAAAGAAGATGGTCTAGTGGTATAACTGATAGCATACCTGACCGATAATCGGGAGATACGAATTCGAGTCCCGGCTAAACTAAGTGATTTTCTTCAATTACACTCCGTCCGTCGGATGGAACGTAAAGCCGTGATCCCCATGGCGCCTTTCGTTAAGAGCAGTAATGCCGACGCCGGGTTTCTCTCCACCCTTTCTTCCATGCCCACGGGAGTACCCAGCGAGGGGCAGGAGGGGGCAGCTGCCCCCCGCCCCCTTAGAAGCAAAAATCGCCAAAGTCTTGAAGAAAAATCAGGACTGGATTGAAACAAAAGTTTTCAACAAATTTTCTTTGAGCCCACGAAAATGATATCCGTATAAGATGGGTAACTAAATTAATTTTCTTCCAGCGAATAATTTTAAAAACTAATAAAGCGCTGTTATAATTTTCTTAAAATGTTGGTTTCATTCACCTATTCTATGCTTAAATGCTACAACTTGAACAACCATGGCTTGCCCCCCCTCTAATTTTCATCCTGGGTACGCCCTTGTGCATACCCTTCCCTTATGGCGCAAATGACTTAGCTGCCGGTCGCCTTCCCCAAATACAATATCATTTTATGCAATAAATAGCGTCGAAAACGCGTTCATTTTTTAGTTAACGCCCCTGAGCCATTAAGTAAATGGTTCGTTGAGTGCTTAATTTAAACTCTGCATTTCTTCAGGGTTTTCTTCCGCGTCAGCTTGTTTGTAGACAACAGTTTCGCTGGCTATCCTGCCAGCGTCTTCAGGTCGACCTGATGACGCTGGCAGGATAGCCAGCGAAACTGTTGTCTACAAACAAGCTGACGCGGAAGGATACCCTGAAGAAATGCAGAGATCAAACCAACGCCGCGGAAATATACGATCTAGCTTAATATAATTTTTCGCTAATTTCTCCATAAACTTGCCCCATCGCCGATTTTGGTAGCTTGTAGACCGGGGATAAACGAGCTTTTCGAACGCATATTGGATGAAGAATTTCAATTGATCGATTTCTCTTTCTGCTTACAGGTCAAAGGATCACGACCATTCAGCTGGATGGTGTGCAGTATTTCGTGAGCAGGATGAACCCTTACTCACCGGCACTGAACTACTTCCTCGCCTACCAGTACTGCCGCTCCCTTGGACTCCAGCTGGCCTCGTTCGAGACCAAGGAGAAGGCGGACTCCATCACGCAGTACCTGACCAACGCCGGTAAGCACGAGGCGACGACGAAACGATTATGTGCAGCATACAGAACAGCCAAAAGACCTTCACGCGCCTCCTCCATCACCCACGCCCTCAATGCCACCTCTGGCATCTAAAATGGCAATTGGGTAGTTTCCTTCATCAAAGAAAACGAAAGGCGTTGATTGCGATTCGTTACCCACCATTAGTGTATTCATAATATACAAATTATTTGGTTTTAGAAATCCCAGTTTAGACGAATGGCAATGGTCATTTTTAACCGCTTTTGAAAAAGGCCAGATTGGCGCCCATGCGATGCCACTCCACGTGACGTCGCAGGGACCTAGTTTCTATACGAGTAGATAGGAGTTATACATCGTCTGAGGTTACCAATGCATGCATGAGGCACAGAGCTCAGGGAAACATATCTTAATAATCACCTATTAAAACTGCCTATGGTCGGAAAGTTTCCTTCGTTTGATAGGGTATTAATAATACTTATTTAAACCAAGCGCTACCTGCTAGCAGGGTACTCTGCTACCTGCAAGCAGCCTCCATCGTAGCGACGCTCATAGCCTGGCCCCAAGGTCACCTCACACGGCGACAGCGGGAACCAGAATGACGTCACACGGGATTTTCCCAGCATTCATACTTAGCCGTCGCGTTTTCGCGCGCTTAAAATTTTTCACTTTTCATTTAATCGCAAAAAATAGATATCGGCATTTAAAAATCTAAAAGTGTGAAATTCGTACTCCAGGAGTAATAATCTTTCGATTTAGGCAATAAAAAAATAATAGGAAACCACCCTATTGGGATATATACTTATTTAGCCCAGACATCTTCACAGAAATTGAATGAAGTTCCCCCCCAAATCAGGGGCGCAGCTATGAATTAAGGCTAGGGGGTGGTTTAGGCGCAACTAGACCTAAGGTATGTGGTATACTCGCCAGGATAATCGGGAGGTGCGGGGGATACCCTCAGAAAATTTTTAAGATTAATGGTTCGAAATGGTGAGTTTTATGGCTTTCTGAGGGATATTTTAGAAATTCTTATACTCTAATAAAAGTAAATTAATCAAATTAAGAAAAATGGATTAAACTTAAAAGTTTCTCTCAGCTCTAGAGGGGGGGTTTTATCCCCTAAAACCCCTCCGTCGCTGCGCCACTGCCCCCAACGTCATACTCTTCACTTTGAGCAAGTTAAGGATTGGAAAGAAGTAGAGCAAAGTACTACCCCTTTTTACCGTATCATCATAAGTCAACAGTCGTAAGATTGGTTTAACGCAGCTCTCTCCTATCCGCTAGCCTTTTCATAGCGACGTATTACACCTCTCTTGAAATCTTCTCGGGTTTTCCACCGGGTGAGTTCCTCCTAGGCCGACGTTTTGATGGTTGCCTCTGGGATCGTTCCTGGGGCGTGACAAAATAACGATCTTCCTCATCCGGTGGGAAACCCGAAAATACTTCATCAATATCATAAGCTGGGAAAGAACACCAAAATATTTCTTCTCTTTTACATCCTTTATAATCTGTCCTATGTAACTAATTCTGGGCCGTACTTTGCCCTTCTTCCTTTCCACCTGTCCTTCTACGATTGTTTTCCTCAGGCCATCATGTCTCATAATGTGGCCAACTAAGTTGTCCCGTCTTCTCCTCAAGGTTTTTAGAAAATTTTTCTTTTCTCCTACTCTTCGTAGCACTTCCTCATTACTTACTCGTTCGATAAATTTTATCATCATCTTCGAGCTAGGGGAGCTATAGACCCCTAGCATGACACGTGATACATTTTATACTAATTTACACTAGATAAATGGTAATTATATTTGGACCCACACATCTGCTGGGAGATTACCCCCAAGCACCCCAACTAGCCCCCCTTGTCCCTATCCTGGATCCGCCACTGATTATCATTAGTCAGCAATTCGAAGATTGGTTTCACGCATCTCCCCACTGAAAATCACATCAACCAGTCTTTCAACACTTAGATAATTCTTCTGTTTTACAATCTTCGTCACCTGCTCCATATTCTATCTCACCCTATGCCTTCTGACACCATTCTCCTATTCCACCTATCCTGCAAGAATTATCCAGGGCATCGTTCCCTAGAATGTACCCGATTAAGATACTATCGATAATTAAGTGGCTTCTAATTTCTTCGGCACAGGATACAGCGGCTATGACTTCTGGACGTCGGGCAACCGGCTGGGTCGCGACATGTTCCTGTGGATGAGCACGGGCCTTCCCTTCAACGTGACCTTTAACTACATGCGCGAGTCCAACGATGACGTGCCCCCCACGCTCATCGGCAGCGGGCCCGTCGCCGAGGAAGAGGGTATCCATGACGACAAGGCCGTCAGGGGACGACAGCTGTGAGTGCACATTATTATTATTGCGTAAAACAGAGGCCCACAATCAATGGGACTGCTTGCAACCGGATGAGAGCCTCAAACCAGCGCTAATGCCGCGCATGGCGGTAATCTGCAATATTTCGAAGCCTGCAGCGTGATCGATGGAGAAACATGCATGGATTGCCATCAGAAAAAATTCCCCTACACCGGCAATCGAGCCATGGAACTTTCACGAACCATGGGTACTTCAGGAGCCTGGATAGCGAAGTGATCTGTGCAATGCCCATGAAAGCCAAAGGTCCGTGGTTCGATCCCTTGTCCAGGGGAATTTTTTCTCATGGCATTTCTCGTATATTTCACCGCCGTACACGCGGCAGGCTTCGAAATATTACACATAGGTACCGACATACGCGACTTTAACGCAGGTTTGAGGCTCTCAACCGGTTGTGGCTTCTTTGAAAACCAATCTTCCTCGAGTTGCCATCCAAGATGGACCGCGAGGGCCTATCATAAAGAATCATGAGTCTCTGCGCAATTGCAATGGAAATTCAGAAGCTGGATGGCGTTTTGTTCTGCGAAGAGGCCCGGAAAAGTAAAGGTCCGTGGTTCGATTCCCGGTCCAGGGGATCTTTTACTCATGGCAATTCATGTATAGGACATTGCATTATTTTCACTGAATTTATTCTCGCACAAAGGGTTTTGTTGTTACAACAACATTTTCAAGTGCATCACGTGCAGCCAATTTCTTCCTCAAATATGTCCTACCGCTAAAGTGGATGGAGTAAGAAGAAGGATGGGGTTTGGATGTCGTGAAGTGGGAATATTAAAGGCTGTGGAAGAAAAGGTCATTTTTTTAGGGTCAAGGGAGAGGAAGGGGGTGGGAGAGATGTTCCAGGGGTGAGGGTACCACATGCATTTTCACTGTTGTATTCAACGTTATCAAATAATCTGGGATAGGGTTAAAGCCATCGATTATTGGCTGCATGTAGCTAGAGTAGGCGATGGCTGGAAAAAATAAAAATAGGAGTCACTTCATTTCTTGACCTTCATCGCAACGATAATTTAAAGAATTAGCTAATGAGCCAAATGCGCTGAGTTTTTGGAGAGAAAATAATAAGTTAACTCAATATGATTACAATCAGCGGTATTGCAATGGTCTAACTTTCCTCTTTCCTGCATTCAGGGCATCCAAGGACGGAGCCTGCGTGATGCTGAGTGCACCCGATCTCAAGTGGGACGTTGACGACTGCAACGTGGACAAGGACTTCATTTGCGAGCAGACGAGGTGCTATTACTACAACTACGGCTCCATCCCCGTCTCAGCATCCCAGGGGTAAGCAGGTGAGACACAACACGCCACAACATTTGGGACCTGGTGGACATTAATACTCTTTGGATTCGGACTACTCCTTCAACTCCACACTGTGACTCTGGCAACAAATTCGATAGAAACTTCAGCCGGGATAATAGTGGTGTTATAACAAGAAGTGAAATCTAATCATCAAACAGTTATTCAAAGCAAAGGTTTGTTTGAATGGGTGAGGATAGAGCTAGCACCAGGCATGTGAATTTCATGCAATCACAGTAGAGGCATATCAAGAGGATTTTTGATGGGTGTCCAAAGGCTTCACGTAGAATTTGATCCCTGGATCCTTTCATCCATAGTTTAGCGCTCAACCCGCAAAGCAGCCTTGCTTAGGGACAGATGCTGATGAATAATAAGAATAAGAGTGGGTTGTTGGGTATGCTATAGGAAGATATGTATTGACACAGAGAAGTATTGTTAGAACGTAGGTTTCCACAGCGATGGTTTGATCTCTGCATTTCTTCAGGGTTACCTTCCGCATCAGCTTGTTTGTAGACAACAGTTTTGCTGGCTATCCGCGAAAGAAGCACCCAGTCAGACAGCCAATCACAGTGCAGCTCCCATCCAGCTTATGGTATATAAGCACAGAAACCAACAGCCGACACCTTCGACCTGAAGACGCTGGCAGGATAGCCAGCGAAACTGTTGTCTACAAACAAGCTGACGTGGAAGATAACCCTGAAGAAATGCAGAGACGACACAGAGAAGGTTTACATGAATGGAATTTACGAGACTGACCCTAATCTTATTATTTTGTTAGCATAAAGGCCCTGTGGCTTTTGTTGGAAGTTACTTATAATTACCAATCAGCACAAAGAAAGGAATAACCGGTGAGCTAACTACACACCTTAAATAGTATAACTTGAAATGGGGCTAGTTCTGCTGCTCGAATGTAAGAAACCAAAGTATCTTAGCTCTGCTATCAAGGCACTGAGCTGGTTTGGCACAACAGTCCTTTGCCTTCCACCACTATTATCCATGAAGACTATCCAGTTTGCTTCAGAGTCACTCTTCAAACGCTTGCTCACTCATAGTATTTTGTACATACATCCGCTGGTAATCAACTGCTTCTTTAAAACAATAACATTTACCCATACCCGTCTTATATTGGGGGAAGAATAACTATTCAGCACTAATCATAACAAAGTCAAATGAAAACGAATATCCTAAATTGCATAATTTTCCCTGTGAATTTAAAATTATGCAAAGGCTGAGGTCAAGCATCAATTATTTGTTTTCCTTTTGGGAAATAATCCATCTGAGTCTTAGTCATTCCTCCTCCAGGGATTATTTTCAAGAGAATGAGTAATGTCAGCTTCATGAGGTGCACAATAAACATTGGTTGCCCCATTTGCTGATT
This sequence comes from Ischnura elegans, assembly GCF_921293095.1. NCBI lineage: Eukaryota > Metazoa > Arthropoda > Insecta > Odonata > Coenagrionidae > Ischnura > Ischnura elegans. Next base: position 16,061,056 of record NC_060257.1, read on the forward strand.
TTAGTATTGGCTGGAACAAGTTAACAGTAGGCATTGTAAGGGTTCAGGATACCCTTACAAACAAAGCTCAGGTTGTAACCATCCTCCCTAATGAAATTTTCCAGCCTCTCTGCTACTTTAACCTGAGCCAAAAATAGAGATTTGTTCCAGGCTTCATCTCATGGAATTCTAACATATTGGTGAAATAAAAATTACTGGCAATTCTCCATAGATACTTTATAGTTTCACTACACGACCAGTTTCAATACATTTTATATTAGCTTCACATCTTAAGATATTAATCAATGTATTGAGACTGATTGTGAAGAAGTTATTAAAGTATTTGTAGAAAATTGCCCATATATTTAATCTACAAACCTCAGCCAAATTTGCAAAGGATTCTTGACCCCTCTTAGTTCTCAATGACCAATGTCTTCAGGCTAAATTTCAAATAGGCACAACATTGGAGCAACCAACATTATTTCTCCAACTAACAAGTGAGGCATGGAGCAGATATTTCTCATTCTCTTGGCAATGAGTCCCAGTTGAAGAAGAGAAACGTCAAACAAAAATGATTCAGATACAGCACTTCCAACAAGGAACACAAATAATTTAAAAAAAGAAACTGAGGAAACCTCCAGGAAAAAGGTAAACGTCCGCTACATTACCTGCGGTCACTATGGAAAAAGTAAAAAATTCTCCCTTTTTCTCAGAATTCCCAGTTCAGCAGTGCATGGCACATGAAAGTATAATCATTCCCATGCTGCAACAAACGGATAGTTTGATTCCAAAAGCTGAAATTGTGGACTAGAGAAAATTATGCAAATGAGGAGATTATTCCTTTGCTCATGCTGAAATGTGAACTCAAAATAGGACAGCTGGTATTCTCAAACTTAAATTTTACATTTGTATTCATAGTAAGGCATCCTCCGTTGCCAAGGTTAAAGTATGTATAACTTAAATGCATTGTATCTGGTTATCAACTTGTTCACCTAATGTTGGGTCATGATATTTTTTGTTGTATGGCATGAAATGATGTCATCTACAATTTATTTTGATACCCATGCAAAGGCATAAGCCAAGTAAACTAGGAATGCTTACAATAGAATATAGAAAAGAAAATTAAGAGTTCAGGTTTGGTGGAGGAAATTTTCAGGCCCTGATGCTGTAAAAATTAAATTTGCAAATTGTTGGCAAGATGATTGGTAAGTTAAAAAAATACATAAACCTATCTGCAGTAAATTCAAGCATTGTTGGCTCTAAGCTCTTCATGGTGTTCTAGATTCGTGGATATCTCCATCCTCCAGGTTTTTGCCACATTGGTTCCCAGAGGTTGGCAACAGTTTTTCCGGGATTCAACCAGTGATCTTCAGGTCTAAGTAAAGATGCCTAGTGGAATCGTGGCAAAACTATCACCAACCTCTGACAACTAACGCAGCAAAAACATGGAAGATGAAGAAATTCAAGCATTATATTCATTAAAAAAAGGCCGAGAAATATTCATCCATAGAGGATTTCAATAATGATGGTGAATATTTGCCGATTCTTTTATGAATATACACCCAATCTGCATCATATATAAATTTCTTATATAAAAGATAACAATTTTATATCACCGTAACATTTGTACATTCCCATCTATTAGGTATGTATGTACACAGGGTGGAGAAACATTGCGTGAAGAAATTTTAACCTTGGATAATTGATGCCAGTAGGAACCAAAATTACAAATGATGTTTAGGTTGAGAACATACCATTTTTAAAGTAAAGAAAATTTGAGCCATCCACTCTGATTGGCCGCAAGTTTTCCCTGTTGCCGGGGGCCTTGGATACAGGGCAAAATTGGAGCGCTTGGCTCAAAGTTTCTGCTGTTTAAAAATGATGCGTATTTCGCCCAAGGATAATTAGTGATTTTGGTTCCAACTGAGGGAAGCTATCCACAGCAGTGGCACCGACTCCATGGAACCTGAGCCCCCTCAAAAATTCATTATAGGTGCGAGGAAAAAATGTGTCAAGCTTGTCAATTTTCCCCGGAGTGTCCAGATATTCGAGTTATCTGGGTTCTTATGTTGATCATATGACTCTTCTAAATGCTTAAAAAACTTAGAACTCACTACTTATAAATTTCTCGTGGCAAGATCCCCAGTTTGGGCCCCCCCAATAATTTTTGTAAGTCGGCATCCCTGATCCACAGTAAAAAATATTTCACACAATTTTTCTCCAGCCGGTATACCCAATCTGCATCATATACCTTTTTAATATCTATAAGACAGCAATTTTATATCACCATATCATTTTACACTCCCATCTATTTTAAATGAATATAGCAAACAAATTTAGGCTTTTTTTTAGAAGGTTCATTGAATTTTGTATTGATCAGACCGAGGTTAGAATCCAGCGTGGCCTAATCATTTGAGTTCGCAAACGTAGAGACAGATGCCACTAAGGTCCCAATATCAAAGTGGCGCCGGTCGGACGAGAATCACCCTCCCCATTCTCTCCTCCACCCCTCGTGACCCCTTTGCAGGTCAGCCAGGAGAGCCTCGGGAGGATCCACGCCCACCACCCCTCAACCTACGACCACGACCCATGCACCCTCCACCGAGGCAGAGCCCGAGGAAGCAGTCACGCACAACGAAGAGGAGGAGGAGGAGCAGACCACCCCATTCTCAACCACCACGCTGCCCCCTCCCTCCTCTCCACCGAGCTTCAAGGTCAACCGGAGAATCACGATCCGTCCCCCTTCACAACTCCTCTTCCCCAACCTCGGCACCCTGCTGGCAGCGCCCTCGTGGAACCCGTCGTCTTTGGGGCCCTCTCCCGTCTACCGCCACGACCAGAAGAGAGGCAAGGGAGAAGACGAGCCCCATCACGAAGGCCCAAAGTACGTACAAGAGGAGGGCCCTAAGCAGACGCAAGAGGGGGCCCCCGAAGGAGACGACGCGTTCACGTTGGCACGCAAGGAGGTGGCGGACTGGAACGAGATGACTGCCGACAAAAACCTGGATATCAAGTAAGGAGAGACAGGAAGCCCGGAAAGGAAAAACCAAGACAGCCTCCAATAGGTTTGATTTTCGTGAACGAAGAGAAATGGATGACCTTGACGCATGAAGCCCTTTCCATCATCACTAGTTCCTCTCTTTCCTCAGTGGTGTCGCCACGGCATGAGTGAAGTGAGTCGGGATGTGTGTGCCGTTGGTCATTCCCACGCCCTCGGACGTTTTTGCAATTGGACAGACAGCTTGTAGTTTTTTTTTACAATGTGTGCATGACTGATCTCCAGCACAGGGGATATCAAAGACAATCCATACCCCATCAAATGACCTGCCATTTTTGTGATCTGCAACTTATTATTTCAGCCTTTGATCAAAGTAAATAAAAAAATTGGAAAGGTTATTTGAAAACAAAAATTGCCAATGTATACTCATTAGACTCTGCACAATACTTAGGTATTATTCCAGTAAAGTTTTCTCACGCAGACCATCAGGTGACTTCGTTAGAGATTTAGATGACTAACTTTGCCATCATCCTAAAGACATTGAGTCTTCAAGAGAAAACCAAGAAATCTTCACCCATAGATATGTGTATATACAGCAACTCCACATTTTTCTCAGTGCCTCTACCCCATGGTTATTTTGGATAGGTGAGGGTAGAGCTCACTCCAGACTGGGTGAGAGTCAAAAGCATTCAGGGTATGCTTTCTGGGGAGAGCTCATTGAGTTTGAATTTCTCTCTCTGCTTCAATCAGGTAAGGCTCTCCATCTATACAGTAACTTCACTTTGTAACGTTCCAAAAGCATGTTTTTTTCCAAAGAAACCTAACACTAATTTTGCATTAATAAACCCTTTGCGGTTCAACGTCGAGGCTGGCTCGACAAGTCCAGTGCTACAAGCACTAGGCTTGTCGTAGCATCAGGTCTAACTTCGAGTTGACTGCAAATCAGATAATCTCTTGAAACATTGCCCTAGTAGAAATCGCTTTGCCTTGATGTCGAGCTCAACTCAAAGTAAGACCTGATGCTACGACAAGCCTAGTGCTTTTAGCACTAAACTTGTCGAGCCAGTCTCGACGTTGGACCGCAAAGGGTTGAAGGTAGTTTCATGCCAATTTTTTCCGTTAACATCATCATTGGAATTACTATTAGGTACTGTAATATCACGCTTTGTGCTTCCTGCAGTCAATTAATTGCTAATTTTTCATGTAAAGCAGCCTGGAGATAAATCAAAATTTTAGTAGCAAAAATGTAAGAAACTTTGATGCTCAGAAAAAATCAAATAAGCTCTCTACTCATCAATCGGAGACTGTTGACTGGATGAAACTGATCCTGCCCAAAATGTTGTTTAAATACAGTTTAGAAAATAATTGCCACACATCAGAAATGCATTTAAAATATCAAAGTACATAAAATTTTGGAGAGAATCTTTCGTTGGAGAATATCAACCCAATTTAACAATGGATGCACATCAATACTCATGGTATTAAGGTATGTTACTGTTAGCTGCCATTGGACCAAGATGGATGAATATAGGACAGGCTTAGTTGCCAGGAAATGGTAAGAAGCTCAGATGTTCTAATGAACAAAGCTCTGTGACCAAAATGCAAAATCTAAAAGGTGATCACTGATAATAACTTCAACATTAGACCAAAGTATGGCCAAATACAACTTTTTATGCTCTACACTCCTACTAATTGATAAAGTTACTTACAACACATTTTGACACATAATCATCATTACGAAAGCCTACCTATATAAACTTTATTGTGTGGTTTTTAGCTAGAAGTGATTTCACGCTGTAAACTATTCCTTCAAAGGTAAATTTGCTGAGACTCAGATGTTCTCAAAATACTACCCGCTTGGCTATAATTAAGGATAGTGTCAGCTCAATGTACTTCCAGACTCCCAAATCTCTGAATACTTAAACCCAATTGATTCAGGAAATAAGCTTTCAATGCCATTTTGCCAATCTTTCTCGGAAACATGAAACAGATGACAGTTATTGACAAAAATCATGAGCATTAGTCTCACAGATGGTACTCTCCCAAATCCCTGAACACTTCAATGCATTTTGCTCAGGAAAAATCAATATTTAACCCTTAGAGTGCAGGAACATTTCTATACATTTTGCACACTGACTGCGAAATTTACCCAAAGGTTTTATTACTACCAGGATATCTTGCACTAAGGCACTTTCCTTCACCATAAGTATCGCAACTGGGCTTAACTCTACCAGACCAGCCCTCATGACAGAGGGTGCCTCCTGCACAGGGGGTCTCTTCTGCACTGACTGGCAGCTACAATCGTGAACTCTTGCATCCTAACGGTTTATGCTGTTTTGCTCAGCTTTCTTGGAAATATAAAACATACTGCCATTTTTCCCTGCTTTCTTGAAAACATGAAATGGATATCAGCTCTTGATGCAAATCATGAACACTAGCCTCCTGGTGCTACCCTTCCACCTGCGACGATTAACTTTCAAAAATATGTAAGATTCTTTCAGTTGCAATATCGTCCGCAGCACAACTCAATAAAAGTTCATCACAGCTACAAAAGAGCATCAGTACAGTGAACTTCTCCATCCATGCAACAATGAATGAGTTAGGGTACTCACCAGCCATTGATAACACCGTCCACATTCAGCATTGGGACGATCTTGAAGAGGAACTTCCTCCGCAGTTCACTAGCCTTTTGTCCGCTTCCCAGAAGGAAGTTGAGGACCCCACCCATGATCCACGATGAATTGCATTCCCCCGGATGAACCCTTGCCGTCAGCATTATCACCTCTCGATCCTATCCAAAAGACACAAATATTATTCCAGGAAAATCATGAGAAGACTTCCCCTCTTACTTCCTACAATATGATCATGTTTTCTGAGTTTCCAAATACCTTGTAGAAAAGAAATACTCAATTGACCGTATAATTTACCATTACAATAAATCATAAATAATTGAATTATTTTCTACAATTTCCGAGGCCGTAGAAGCACAACCCCCATTTTTGCATCCAAATACCTTATTCAAGGAAATTCTTGTCAAAGTACTGCCCTTATTTCCTTTAATGCAATAATTCTTTTGGGCTTCCACCACTGGTTTAATGTCTGATGAGAACAGTTTCACTGGCAATTCCACCTGTGGAATTGGAAACCCAGGGTGGGCCTGCATGGGGTACTCCCTCGAGGACCGGAAACCAAGTCTGAGACTTATACACCCGTTCCATCTCGAAAGGGGAAGGACATAGGAAGGAAAAGAGGATAGGAGGCGCACACTAGGAGCCTGACGACACCTTTGGGGTAGGGATATGGATGGAAGGGAGGGATAGGGAATACCCTCGCCTCTATGAGAGCAACCAGGGCCCACTACTAAACCAAAACCAAACCATGATTAAACCAGGATTTAATGTTTCTACAGAAACGAAAAAAAATTTCCTATAAGGAAGGAAATTTCTATGATTTTTCGTAGATGGCAATTCCACTAGTGGATTCCTGAACCCAGAGTGGGCCTGCATGGGATACACTCTCGAGGGCCAAGCACCAAGTCTGAGACCCACACCATCTCGAGAGGGGAAGGACTGAGGAAGGAAAAAGAATGGGAGGCATATTCTCTATGAGAGCCTGATGACACCTCCAAGGAAGGGAAAGGTTTGGAAGGGAGGGAGAGGGAACACCATCGCCGCTATCAGAGTAACCAGGGCCCACTACTACCAAGACCATAATTTAATGTTTCTACCAAAAGGAAAGATTTTCCTACGAGGAAGGAAAATCCTATGATTTTTCGTAGATAAAATTTTGCAATGCCACCAGTAAGAAATGGAGCCCACTTTCACAGTGAAATTCTTATCGCCAGGCATCAAACAACATGGAAGAATGTGGTCAATTTAACACATGCCAAGTGATCAGCGGAGAAATTAACATTTAAATGCCACAGGAAGAATTCCCTATGACCTGGAATCATCTAGCACCATGAATGTCAGTAAAATTGCAGGTCTGCCATTTGATTTATCATCTGCGGGAATTCCTAACCTTCAACAATTAATGTGAATTGCATCACCGTTCAAGGGGTAGGCTCATAATATACCACATATACTGCCATGCATGGCATTAGCACTGCAGTGGGGTTCACCTTTGGTAGTGGCTTCTTGGAAACACAAATTCCCTTGCATTAGATGGATCACAAGAGCCCACCATCTATCACAATGAACCTTGGTAAAATTGCCATGGGACTGACGGAACCTGAATAGTGTAGTGGGCAGGAAAGCCAAAGGTCTGTGGTTTGATTCCAGGTACAAGGGAATTTTTTCCCTTGGCAATTCATGTGAACGTTGTGGAAGCCCAGAAAATTTGATCACATTAAAAAAAAATAACTACAGCCTAGCCTGAGGAGTACCTTTATGGAGAAGTTAGCTCATGTCAGAGAATACTTTGTGAAAAAGTGACATGGCAAAATAAAAGGTACAAAGAGATAGGAAGTCACCAAGCAACAAGTGGAACTGAATAAAAAGAGTTGTTGAATCTCAGGTAACCATTACATTTCTGGTAATTTCTACTTGCCATCATTACATTTTCAAATTTTTAGCCAATTCTTGTAATCTATTCACTGTTTCTGAAAGTATTTGCTACAATCTCCATACTAGTGTATCAATGTACCCAAGCTAAAAAATACTGTCAGACTGCAACAATATGCAACTATTATTCCTCAATGTCTCATCCAGTGGGTAAAAACTATTGCTAAAAAGGCACCATATTATAGATTCCTAGAGGCCTATGGGCAAGTTTCACTGCACACTATGTTTACATGCCTAAAAAAAGCACTTGTATGCAACAGGACACGAGAGTATTAAAAGCAGACTGTATTTTTTTATATGCGCCACGAGTCCCACACCATCCAAAATCACCTCTCACCGGAGTGTCGGGCTCCCGTCAATGTCCTCCTCAGGCAGCATCAGCTCAAGATCCTTGCAACTTGATGACTCTTTCACAACTGCCATTCACGGCCAACAACCACGAAAACAATAAGTTTTACCAATCATACTCTCGCCCACACGGGGGCACAACAATTAACCAACCAAGCGAGTGGCGATTGTAGTATAGGACTCCCTATGGCGTGAACAGCACTACTTTCCAGGGAAATATGTTTGAGTCCTTAGAAACCCACATTTAAAAAGATTGGCAACCTTACTTTATACAAGGTGAGTTTTTAAAGAGAGTACAATTTTAAAATATTAAAAAAACAGTAAACTTTTTGTAACAATTTTATTTTTTCATAAAAGCCCATACTTTAAACTACTCTCACACAAAATTTATGTCAATAATTAGGCACTTATAAAAAACAAGAAGCTTTTGCATTCCCTCGTCATAGAAAACTGCCGCCTGAGTCGACAGCCACTGCAAAACTGTTGTTTTTACGTTTACATCATCATCACGGCACTGACTACCTAGGTGTTTCTTCAGATTCAAAAAACGTGGTAGCCACTTGCCTCCAGGTAGGGACTGTATGGAGGATGATCAAATTGCTCCCCACCAAATGATGCAATGAGATATTGAGTTTGATCAGCTGCATGTGGATAGACATAGTCATGGAGCAAAATGATCCCTTTACTCAGCATTCCCAGTCTTTGGTTCTCAATTGCACGGTGCAATTTGTTTAAGATTGCACAATATCTCACAGCATTCATTGAGTCACCATAAGGAAAAAAATCGACAAGCCCCTTTCCAGTCCCAAAACGCAGGTCCACATGCAGCCTCTTGAACTCAAGTGGATGCCAACTCTTGCGACAATTTGCTGTGACAATAACAAGCTTGTTGTTCGCTGCGGTAAGTGCCTTAATATTAACGGAAACTATGAGGAAAGGTAGTTTAAAGTGTAGACTTCAATGTAAAAATAAAATGGCTACAAAAAGATAACTTTTTTCATATATCAAAATAGTGCATATTCAACTAAAAATACTTAAAACTTAGAAAGTACATGAAATGGAAATAGAATGAAACTCACCACAATTTTGTTTTTCTCCATGTCATGAGCAGAAACAGTTATCAAAGGAACAGGATTTTTATTCAGAGATGAACACAGAGTATTGACCTTCAGGTACGTGTGGCTGGTGTCAATATTTCTCGTCAGTTTCCATATCTGGGTCTGAAATAGGAATAAATACTTGAGCAATTGAGCCAAAGAGACATAGGTACTATGACCAATCATTGGATCTGAGCATGAACAAAGTTTTCTCACCATTAACATGGAGTAGCTGTAAGGATAGTGGTACGCAAGGTAGCAGACATCATATTGATGAGGGAATGATATAGTAAAGGTTGAAGTGACGTAAGTTCTTCCTTTGGTTGATGGATTTTGATAGGAGTTCCTGAAGTAACAAATGTCTGTACCAACACGGATCCACTTAGCTTGACCTCTTATTGCATCAGACACAGAGAACATCAATGGCTTCATACCTAAGAAAAAGATTGGATCATCAACTACCACCTATATTCACTGAAATCTTAAGTAATAACTGAGGCATCCAGAGTAATCATAGGCAAATCCAGGGTAGTTTGAGGGGATTCTAACTCCTCACTAATAAAAGTCCTATCCTTTTCCTCTTAGAACATTGTATTTTTATTAATTATAGATGAGAGTATTTGATTAATTATGTACATCATAACCTGTTGCTATACTCAGTTTCCTTAAAGCATAATTGTCCAAGAGCAACCACAAAAAAAGACTGCATTTTGGATCAGTCTTAAACAATCCTAACTCTAATGCATAAAAAAGCATTACTTTTAAGTGTCCAGCAAAATAAATCACTATTACAAGATTTAAAATAGTAAAATTGTACAAACCAGAGTTGAACTGACTGTTCTGTTTCTCACAGTTGATTATGTTGAAGACATAAGGCTTATTGGCTTCCATGTTGCTAACTTCAAAATAAAACCACTGAAGATGCTTTACAGAGTTCACATCTGGAGTCAAGATAAGGTTATACTCCAATGGACCGGTCTGAAAAGGACATGACAAAGATGTACACAGAGGATACTCATTTTGAACATTATACATGAATGGAGAAACAGTCAAACTTACCTGAATTGCTTTCCTGAGGTTTCCGCACTCAAATCTTGACTCAAATTTGAGGTGGGACACATTAGGGTCTTTTTCTCCGACCCTACTCTCATCATTATTAGACAATTCCCTGGAAAGACATTCTTCATAAATATGCATGAAATACTGAATACGGAATAGTTTTAAATCATTTATTGCTCAGCTATGAACCATCTGATTAGATTTAAACTGCCTCCAAGAAGGTTTTGGATATTGGGGTTCAAATAAGGCGGATGAGTATCAGATGACCTGACCAATTTCTCTCAAAGTTATACATGTGAAAAAAGGATCCTTACAATGAATTATGATCACTTTTTTTAAGCTTAGAACCTAACTCAAAGAAAGTTATGAACTTTTGAAAATAGCCATGCCAAGCCTCAATGCAGACAATGAAAAAAATCCATTAATTCTAATAACTACGGAAAACAAAGCACAAAGAGCAATAATTCTTTTTATTCTAAAAAAATACATATATGAACATTTTTATATAATTTTTAAGTAATTTTAAGCTAGAGTTAACAAATTTGACTTATCAAAACAATAAAAATTACCTATTATTTAACAATTAATATATATAATAAATACCTCTCCTTACTTTCTACAAATTTTTGCAGAAGCTTTAAGGTTGCAACATTGATAAAGTATATAAAAATGACAGTATTTTGATAATTTTTGTTTCATGTGAAGTCCAAGTAGGTATTTTTTGACTGGTATCCATGCAGAAAATATTTCTAGTTCCTTTTTACAAGCATTGCAGTTATATCAATATGCTGATGCATAATGGTCAAAAGTGATAATATGTAAATATGTACATACATATACATATATACAAACAAATAGGAGGATATTTTCTGTTTAAATAGAGGCATGAAGGGAATATCAATAAGATAAAATATGCACCAGGTGGGAAAATTAGAGCAACGAGTCCTACTTACCTTAACGGTTCTCTTTGGCTGTGCACCAATTCGTCCAAATCAAAGACAACATTGTTGAGAAGACCGCCAGGGTGCATGCTTCGTTCGATGCATGTGAGAAGTTTACCCCTATGCAATAAGGAGTAGAGATTGATAAGAAATTAGCCCTAGAACAAATCTGTCTGATAAAAAAACTCATGGCTCCAAGTAGTAGATGATATCCACACAATATCCTGGTAATTTTACGAAATACCTATCATAATATCCATACAATATCAAAGATATCCAAGTGAAATTGCAAAGATATTCAATCAGACACATAGCCAGGGGTTGGGTCGTGGGTGTAGCAAGGGCGTATGAAGGGGGCAGCTAGAAGCAATAATTGCAAATGTCTTTAAGGAAAATATTATTTTTTCAAGCAAATAATTTTAAAAGCTAATTAAGAGCTGTTACAGTTTCCTTTAAATGTTGATTTACCGTATTTCTCCAAATATAGTCCCCCCCAGTAATTTTTAGGCTTGAGTTTCAGGAAAAAATTTAAAAATGGGTTTGAATATAGTCCCCCCTTTCCTTTTACCATGGGCAGTTTTGGAAAAAAGGGGGGACTATATTCAGACAAGTACGGTAATTCACCTTTTCCATCCTTAAATCTTACCTACAACTTGAACAACCATGGCTTCCCCCCCCCCTCCCCCCCAGTTTTGATCCTGGGTGCGCGTTTGGGTTGGGGGGCTTTGGGTGATTCAGTATCCTCCAAAATATTGGTCCTTGTGGCAACTACCCACAATACATGCATCTGCTGAGGAGACCCTACCTCAGACGCTCCATTTTTCGTTGCACAGGTACTTCAATTCCATAATGTTTTCAGATGCAAATACCTGTAGTTATTTTCCACATTATTTTCAAGCATGCTACTCAGTATTTGATTGATAACTTCAGAAATAATCTCATCAACTTTGCCATTCTAGCTTTATGTATCAGATCAATTGTTGAAGAGTCCACTTTGTGGAAATTCATAGTAATAAGATACAAACAGCTGTAGTCGACAACGACGATCCTCAATTTTCACTGGGTTATACACCCATGGATGGTCCAGCTACCAGTGAGTATATATATCACCTCTTCAGCGGCGATGATTGTACGCAAAGTGCATACACGGGAAAATTTTGACAATACAAGTGTAAAGGGACCAGTTTAAACTTTCCAATGTCAGTAGTAATTTCACACACTATTATATATAAGCAGTGTGTACAGCTATTACAATGAATTGTCACAAAGTGAACTCGTCAACAATCGATCTGATTCATAATTTCTGCCAGTATGCCATAGTGAAATTAACTTGCGGTAATGTACAAATGAAATATAGATGAATTAATGAAAAATATGGCATTTATAAGTGTGCAAATTGACAAAAAAATATCAATAGAGGCTGTATACCACCCAAGCTCCCCCTGAGCTTGCATTTCTGCAATCAGTGGATACAAGGCCTGATTCAGGAATTTTTCTGATGGGGGGGCACTAAACCAGGGAGAAAATTTTTGTATACATTTATGTTCACTTTTCTCTTCAATATTGGCCTACGTATTATGGATAGGAGTTACTTTGGTTCCCTCCCCCAAAATGTTTCTTTCTGCGGCCCTTGTTTTTGAGCATGTAACCATGGGTGGAGTGTAAGAGGGCGAGGGGGAGCCTGGTCTCCCCAATATAAATGGTAATTTGTCCAAAAAAAGCATGAAAATCAGTAGGAATTCGAAAACTTTTTAGTCCTTGTTAGTCCTTAAAATTCTGCTTTCAGAGCCTAATTTAAACTAATTTTTCTTCAGGTGAGGGCCCCAGGGACTTCGGACTCCCCAATTTCACTGAAGGACGTTCAATACCTCCAAAACCCCTGGAAGGATTTCTGGCTCCCCGAAATAAAACTCTTAACTCAGCCCAATCATGCAGCACTTAATAATTTCCTTTTTATTACACCTTAAAAAATCCTAAAGGCCACTTTACTCGGGGCACGTACTTGCAAAATCTGATGTGTGCATATGCGGATTTAGGGGGGGTACGGGGGCATGTACCTCCCCCAGACAGTGGCGTAGCCAGGAATTTCGTTCAGGGGGGGGGGCACAAAACCAGGGGGGAAATTTTTTTTAAAAAAAGGGTACTAGTTCATGGGTTTTAAACTAATTTTAACGCTTTACATAATAGAAAAAACTTCATTTGTTAAAGAAAAATCTTTAAAATTCATGATTTTTCAATATTTTGTTTTATTTTATGAAAGTAATTGTGTTTTCATATTTCGGAGGGGTCCCGACCCCTTGGACACCCCCCCTAGCTACGCCACTGGAGGGAACAAGGTCCTGAAAGGGAAACCGTCTTCTCATATTTGAAATTAAAAACAACATACAACTATTACTCTATGAAATATTTTCTTTGTTATGATATGAAAGTCATTACCATGAAATTAAATGATTGAGGCTCTTTAATGCGCAAAACAAAATGAACGTAATCATAACTGTATTAAAAATCTCGTCTATTTTTTTAAGCATCTGGGGGGCATGTTCCCCTGTGACCAGGGGGTAATTTCCCCCCCCCCCCTCCCCAAAAAATTTACCCCCTCCTAAATCTGCCTATGAGAGGATATTTAAAGTTGCCACTTGTAATGAACTGTCGAACAGGGGTGCAGCTAAGAATTAAGGCTGGGGGGGTTTAGGAGCAACTAATTCTAACAGGTTTGGGGGTATTGCATACCCACCAGGGTAAGCAGGAGTTGCGGGTGGCCCTCCTCCAGAAAAGTTTTAAGAATAATGGTTCAAAATGGCGAGTTTTACGGCTTTCTGAGGGATATTTGATTAATCCTAACACTATGCTATAAGTAATACTGATCCAATTAAGTAAAATGGATTAAACTTAAATATTTCTCAGAGCTCTGGGGGGGTTTTATCCCCCAAACCCCCCCCCCCTCGCTACACCACTGCCGTAGAATACCCAAGAGCAACAACCATTCAGCATTAAGCTGTGGTTACATTGATATCAGTACAGCATCCACTCACGTCCCTCTCCACGTAAATTTCCAATATACCCTACCAAATCAATCTTTATGGAAGCACTCCAATGCAAGTTTTTACACTACCGCCTTAACAAACACAGTTTAAAACAAGGTGTTAATATCTAAAATTCACTTGTTTACGCACATAAGACCTCTGATGAATTACACATCTCTGAGAGGCTTTGAATTCCAGCAAGGTGCTTCTGAAAGTAATAAACCACTCTCTACCCCTTCCACAGCATTGACCTTAACCCAACCCTGGACTAAATATTACTAAATAAATACCATAAGAGGTACTAAGTTGGGACCTAGCATCAGCTGGATACATATTGTTAACTATCTTCGGATACTCACACAACATTGTTTATTGCTAACTTGCTACATCATAATTTTTAAAAAGCTACCAGAAAAAATACAAATTCCAGGCTAAAATAAAATTAACCTAGAAAAATGGCACAAGTTCAAAGGAAATATGTTTATACCCTGGGACAACTCTCTTCCAACAAGGTGTGTGAACCACATTCCCTCTTAAGGAATCGAAACATCTCTGAATTTCTCTCAAGTCCAACGAAGCCAATTCTTTCTTTTGGCTAAATGAGTGAAAGAGAGAAAAAGAACAGTCAAATCAAAGAGGCCGCTCTGAATGTTTCTCCTGAACATAGATTAGGATTACTTTTTCATCGGGTACAGCACAAAGAGTATGTACTAAATAATTTTCCTCTCCCTAAATCATTCTCTAAGTGGGCCCTTATTGAATTAAATTAGATATTTACTTACTGAACACCAAAAACAGCCCTGAAAGCTTTACTTGGGTTAATAGAAATAATAAATGAACTCATAAATGACAGAGAACAATCATGGAAACAAAAAAAATTGAACATTAGTGAAACAATAGATGGAACGACATTGTAACTGAGAGTTGAAACTAATACACGAATCAGATATATCAAGAACAGGGGAAGTGATGCAGAGGGTGTTGAAAAAGGGAAGGTAAAAGATAAGGATCATTGGAAAATTGACAGATGATGATCTAGGTTGATGTAAAATGTCTGCAATGTTGGTTTTGTGGAATGTGATGCAGAGGGAAAAGAATGAAAAGACATCAGAAATATGAAAAGATACATAGACAATCGAGGGAAGAGTTTGCCTGCCACAGAGAAGGCAGGGTAAAGTCCTCACCAGCCAAACATGAGGTCACAGGTTCAAGTCTTGCCTGGGTAGGTTGCTCCTATCCAGGGTATGGATGACCGTATACGTCTAATTGTTATCTTGTTGAAAAAACCTGATGTAAAAGGCCGATACATACATTGCTGTTTTTGGTGGTAGGGTATATGAAAAAATGAAACTTGAGGTTGTATGCATCGGAGGTGGGTTGAAGAAGATAGGCCAAGCGAAAGAAGTATGTCCACCCTAATGCAGATGTCATTGCTTTAATTTTTTGAATCGCTCAAAAATTAGGCTAGAGAGACAAAATTAGATCAATTGCATCATAGGATCTCTGCATTATTTTTTAGTTCTTGCTGCATCCGTTGGCTTTTGTTGACAACAGTTTCACTGACACTGCAGTCAGTGTCTTCAGGATGAAACACAGAGATCTGCTGCCTTGTATATATGAATTTCCATGTTCCATCACCTTTGACCTGAAAACACCAACTTCAACTTCAGCATAACTATTGTCAACAAAAGTAAACGCACGTGGTAGGAACCCGAAGACAATGCAGAGATCATCTGATCAACACAGCAAAAATCATCAATATTCAGCTTAGTAAAACCACTTGTCTGTTTCCACAAATTTTTATTTGAACAGACCATGGTTTCGGCAACTCGTGCCATTATCAAGGTACATAGCCTTGGGTGACAGCCTTTTTATAATGTTAGAGTTTTTCAGGAGGGGTTTCACTCTAGCTATACAAAAAATATCTACCATTATAAAAGGCTGTCATCCAAGGCTATGTACCTTGATAATGGCACAAGTTGCCGAAACCACGGTCAGTTTACATAAAAATGTGTGGAAACAGACAAGTGGTTTTACTAAGCTAAATATCAAAGATTTCCACCGTATCATGCCGGACACTGTATCTTTTATTTTTTTAAATCTTCAAACCTACAGTTACATTATAATTAACAGTAAGTATTAAGAGAAACAAAAAATATGCAACAAACCTGCAGACGGTTCTGTCCTTCACGTGAAAGGGCTCCAATCTATTAACTCCCTCCGCTCCGGCCAACTCTGGATACGCTGTTTTGACAAATGGGAGAACACTCTTGGTCCTCGACGCCACAGCCGTGTAAACACTCCGCACTTTTGAATTGGGACTGACGTCGCACAGAGTCTCAATGGAACTCAGCAAGTGGTGCTCCTTCACCACCTCAGGACTCGACTTGACCATTTTCACTTCCGGCTGAGTGCCCATGCTCGACGAGCTCCTTTTCTTGCTTATCTCCTCTGTGGAGAGCGATTTCGAAGGGTTCGGCCAGGCAAATTCACTCCTAACGTCCCCCACACACAAGCCGTCGACAATGGAGCCCATTGGATTGGTTATGAAGGACTTTTCTTCGCCCATTTGGATGACTCCTTCGCTGAGGGAACCTTTAGTGATTTTAGATTCATCATCCTCCTCCGTCACTATCTCCTCGAGAAATGACCGGTATTGTAAAAGGTCTTCGGGACTCCGTTGATCTCTCTGGGGAGGATTAATGTCTGCTTCATCCCTGAGATTGCTTTCCGTGTTGATCAACTCTTCCTGGACATCGTCCAGTTCTTCATCATCGTTTGATTCATCTTCACTCTCGTTGGCCGAGTCACCACTGGATGCTGTTTGGAAGAATAAAAGACATGTGACAGAGTCATCAGAGAACTGAAACTTTTACAGGTGGAGTAACTTTTTCAAAGTGTTATTTTTGAGTTTCCACCCATGTGAGATTAATGAATGAAGGCGAAACTTGGAGGAAATTCAGAAAATTAAACACGGTAAATAACCAACTTAGTACATTCCACACAACTTTATAAGCACAACAACCGATTTTAACAACTAAATATCATTTTCAAGGGTTATTCGGCTCACCTCCCCTTTGAAAATGATGCTTCGTCTTTGAAATTATTTGAGGAACTTATAGAGCTGAGTGGAAAGTACAAAATTGTTTCATTTACCACAAGTGAATGTGAACGGCTTTCCACATGTGAATGGCTTGTTCACCGATTTTATTATATTGCTGATTGTGATTGTTTGAAAAGTAAAGACGACAATAATTTCCCTTTTTTAATTGATCGCCTAATTCTTGAGCTATTCCAGGCAAAAAATCAACCTAAACTCTTTCAAATATAACTTGAAGACTTCACAAACTCATGCCACGCAGGGTACTGCTTCTCAAGTGCTCCTCCGCTTAGTGCATGGGGCTCACGTGATTCGTCTTCATCTGCATACTACAGCACAGGCCACCTCAATACGCATGTGGTGGGGTGAGATAGGATGCAAGACATCAGCAAAAGAAAGAAAATGAGCATATGAAGTTCCACCAAGCATTTAATTAAGTCCTTCATTGTTTGGGGGAAAATGAATCCCTATAATGATATGTTTGGCAAAATATCTCTCTTGATACCTAATTTGCTATTGGTCGGTAGCTTCAGTGCTCGTTTCCACTTTGACAGAAGGTTGTATCCATTCTCTCTATTAAAGTTCATAGGATTCTACAGGCATGACCCACTGATAGGTCTCGCTGCAATCTGAAGGTATCCAGGTAGGGAGATTTAGCTCCACAACTAGCATGTTGCAAGGTGCATTTTGTAAGCATCAAAAGATTAGCTGAAAGGAGAATTGAGTGTAGAGGTGTGTCAAACTAATCTTGGGATGGCAGAAAAGTTTCTCGGGTTTTCCACCGGTTGATTTTGTCAATGTCTCCCGACGTTTCGATCCACGACTTGCTGGTCATCCTCAGGGGATCTTCCGAATGCAGTTCTTCGAAATTTTTCCAGTATATATACACTCCATCCGAGGTCAGGTGTAACCTGATTGGTGAGGATTTCACTTTGGAAAATGTTGGAATAGCCTCTTCGTCACGGCATTTCAGAAGAAAAGCAAGACTGCATAGTAGTTTTTCCTTCTCCTTGCGTAGGTCCGAAAGTTTACGGATGCTGCGATGTGTCTCCTCCCCGTAGAGGTGAGTTATGTATGATCTTAGGTTTTCCCGGAATCTTGGGATTGGTTTGAAAATGTTTTGACAGAGGGAGTAAGAAAGAGCATGACTAACCAGATGAGTGGAAGTTGCTGTGTCCAGTGGGCACTAAGAAAACAGCTGGGCTCTGCAGGTTCTCGAGGGGGAATTCTTTGTTCTCCAAACAGCAGTTGAGGACACCACACACCTTGGCCAGCAAGATGTCGTTCACCTTCTCGTCCGGCACCGTGATACAGAACTTGTAGAGTGTCGCAGTGCCATTGTTTTCCTTAATGTACCGACGACCACCCTCTGCAAATAATAAAAAGACATGTCAGCCTGAGAAATAAGTTTTATATTTATAGCCCAAAGTTTTACTTATGTTCATTAAGAAATGTGGATATCACTATTTTTAATGCGTGAAATGGATTTTTCCTAATCCTCATGAACAGATTAAAAGATTAAAAGGTTGCTCAACAAGAGATAAGTAGGTTCCAGGAAAGATAGCACCATTACTGTGGAATGAGACATCTTAGCATGGTCACTTAGGGATAGACACTTGGGTACAGCCATCTAAGTGTGAATTCGGCACAGGCCCACTTACATGTGACATGTGGTGAGCATGGTGGTTACTCTGGGAAAAACTAGAGAATTTTTAACTGGGTAGATGTTATAGTTAACCAAAAATATTGCAAACATCAAACTTGAAGACTTGTGGGACTTTACTAATATCAGACAATATTAGAATAAGCCTGGATAACACATAATGCCAACAAGGTACACATAGCAGGTATTGGCTTTGGTTCAATAGGGTACCTGAATACAGATATAAATGTACTTACTCGAGCTTGATAAGTGTTGAAGAGTCAGTAGGACTGGCTTTAGCATTTTAACCTTGACCTTCCCTTCATATTTTTCTGCAGACTCAATCACTCGCAGAAGGTAGATGATCAGTGATGTCTTTGTCAGCTTGACACAGCACACCTCTGGAGGATATCAATGTAGATAAAGATTTGGCATTAAAAATTAGCATTCAAGACAAAAGATTTAAGGCTATGAGCCAATGATGAGTACAATCCACATTTATTGAGAGCTTCAACAGAAAAATCAATTTCCTGCAAGCCTTCTACAGTAAAATGCTAATTATTGTTTATAAAAATGAAATTTCATATTAGATATTAACGTACAACTTCATTGAAGCTGTGAAAATTACTGAGAACCACACTTTAACTTCCTTCAGCAAAAAAAAAACTATCATAACCACAGAGCTCTATTTACATTAAAATCTTAATGAAATTTTACACATAACATTATGGTGCTGATTGAAATAAGAATAAACTATGAATGGTAAACTTCCACACAATTTTATTTGAATATCGACCGGTTTTGACACATAATGTCATTATTGTTGTACTCACATAGTGTCATTAAATCGTATGGAAGTTTACCATTCACAGTTTGTTCTCATGGAGATCAAACATTTCCTCATGGTATCGCCAGACATGTTATTTATGTTCTGATTGAAATAGTTTTTATACACCTTAGCATGAATGTAAAAAGAAAGTAAAAAGATTAATGACAATCAAGACCAAACTATCTTAGTAGTTGCACTCTATAAGGTTTTACTCCCTGAAAATTATTAAAGCAGTCTTCGGACACCACATGAATACATTTTGGAAAACACCTATGGACTATACAGAGGCCTATCTTTACTGAGTTACCTACATGTATAGGCAGATTTAGGGGGGGTGGGACTCCCATGCTCCCCCCAGACACTCAGAAAACAGACAAGATTTTTTTTACTTTGGTAATCATTACGTTCATTTTTTGTGTATTACAGAACCTCAATCATTTAAGCGTTGAGCCCAATCAAGAAGACATTTCAGTAAAGTTTTCTCGGGTTTTGCACCGGGTAAGGTCCTCCATATCTCCTTCCAATGTTTCGATGAACAACTCGACCATCGTCATCAGGGATTCAGTAATCCATTGCCATTTCTTCCAAGCCTCGGCGTATATATACAAAATTCCTTGGGACCATCTCTTGAAAATCTGAAGGGACTGGCAGTCAATCAGGATATGCTGAAACTGCTCTCACCCACGGAATTTTGTACCCCGAGGCTTGGCGGAAATGGCATTGGATTCCTGAATCCCTGATGATGATGGGTAATTGAAACATCGGAAATAGATATAGCGGACCTGACCTAGTGCAAAACCCGAAAAACTTTATTGCAATTGTTCACCGGGAAAAAACCAAAAAATTATACCAGGAAGACATATTTGCCGGTCATTGGTCAATCGCTAGTCAGTGCTCAAAAAAAGCCCAAGTGGGAAAGAGCTCGAAAATTGCTGTCATTGTACATGTGACTTATTAATAATTTCATATTAAAATAAAGAGAATATATTGTACAGTAATTGTTGTATGTTGTTTTTAATCTCAATTATGAGAGGACCGTTTGCTTGTCAGACTCTTGGGCCCCCTCACCCCCCGGAAAAAATTCTGGATGTACCCTTGCCTACATGTAATAGGAATGGACATATCTTCTATATTATTTCTACTGTATAGATAACTTTTTCTCAACTTATACACAACCAAACTCTACAAACGAGGAACCAAAATGCACAGAATTTATCAGAGAACATGCGACGGCATATCTTACTTTCTAAATATTGCTATTGTTTCCTAAAATTGGTTTTTAAGTAATAAAAAGAAACAAAAAAACTGTAAATACTCCTGACGTTAAAGGTGCACAAACTGATACATTTGTTCATTTGCAACAATATCTTGCATTCTTTAAATAACTTTTATCAAAATGATGCTGATTCCACATTCAAGTCTCCTGTTGGTACGTAAGTATGAGTCATCATGTGCGTATAACAGAGGATAGTGTAATTACTTCCAGTGTTGTGTTTAAAGAGGTCCTCTGACCTCAATTTGTACATGAACATTCCAATTAAATTTGTACATAAGACCCTGCCTTTTTTTTCTACATTTTAAAATTAGAAACGCGCCAATCCCTCTGTGGACCTGCATTGAAATGAGCTGGGGAAGCCCGCTAGGAGCGGGCGCATCACGCTCGTATACATAAAATTCATACTGTAATAAAACTATAAAATCCAAGTCTCTAAGCCACACCTACTGTCATCTGATTAGTTAGGAATAAATCACTTGGCCATAAATTTTCCCTCTGCTAACCCTCACTTATTTTAGGCACACCTCACCAGTACTATACTTGTGCCAGTATGGAGTACCCCCTAAAATCCAAACTTGTTACAAGTATACCGGTTAAAATTTTTTTTAAATGCACGTAATCGGCATAAATTTATGAGCAGTCTTCGCTCAGATCAGGAAGAAGATCAGCTGAAGAAACAGCGTGTCGAAAATGTGACCCACAGAACGAAGTCTACCACGAGTCCATCTGGTGAGTACCACCTAAATTTTTTTCCCAACTACAGCACTGCACCTCACTCGCAAAAATATTTTGCACAGTATTAGCACATAGATCATCATCATCATCTTGTGGTGTTCTGCCCGTCGGCAGGTCCCCCGCGCCAATACTGTCTCCATTCCCTCCTGTCTCCGGCTATCTCCTTGAAGTCTCTATATCTTCCAATATTTACGCTGTCGATAAACTTCAGCCTTCTCCTTCCCCTTCTTCTGATCCCCTCCACCGTTCCCTCCAAAGCTACTTTCGAAATTCCATTCCCTCCCATCAAATGTCCCAGCCAGTTACCCTTCCTTTGATTTATTTTATCCATCAACGTTCTTTTCTCCTCTATTCCATTTAACACTTACTTGCTCATTCCTAACTCGTTCCGTCCACCGCATCCCCTCCATCTTCCTCCAAACCCACACCTCAAACGCCCCAATCCTATCCATGTCTCTCTTCCCCAAGCACATACATATAAGCCCAAAATACAACACAGACACAAAAATATGGGCAAACAAATGTACAATAAACGGCAATTAGAAGAGTAGACCCCACAGACATTACTCACTATTCTTGGTCAAGTGGTTAAGGATGTCCAGGGCAACGCGAAACTTAGGAGTTGGCTGCATACCATTAGTCATAATGACCTTCTCAATCGAGGTTAATGCTGCATTCTTCACCAACAGAGGTGTGGTATATGCTGCAATATACATTTAAATCATATATGATGCAGAAAAAATTTAAACAAAGATAAAAAAATTAATAATTGAAATACAAATCATTGATGAATGAATGATAGCTTACCACTCTTTGCCAGTGCTTTGATAATCTGTAAGATAGGCAACAGGAGCTTGGAATGGTTGATATAAGTTTTCAAGAGGTTGCAAAATGTTTTAACACTCCCCAACAGTCGGGCTTTGATTGAAAACTTGGAATCTGTAAGGGAATAAAAGAATGAATCAATCATTTACCACTAAAGCATTATATAATTAATGAATGCATTTCTTGACCATTAACAAGGGAAAGTACCTAAATGTCAGCACTAGATTGCATTTAAACTTAGGAGTGTGAGATAAAATGGGACTTTAAGAGAAATAAGTATTTGCTAAACCATCCAATGGTTTTCAATTATTTGCAATAGAAATGCCAAGAAAACAGACCGATATTAAGTAAACTGTTGAGCAATAATACAGCCCCTAAGCCAATTCCTCACTCTTCCTTGATCATAGCAACAGAGTATCATAGTCTCAATTCTAATCTCAACCAGGACATAAAACAAACACAAAGAAGTAGAACGTCAGGGAAATAAAGGAACTGGATTGAGAAAGGGGTAAATGGAGAGATGTAGCATAATTAACAGTCTTGGTGAAAAAAATAGTGAACCCTACCCCTTAGAAAACTTAATCTGCCCCCTATTCTCTAAACATATGAAAAATATTAATAAATGCCCAAAATTCCTTGTCATTTTGACAGTAAAATGACAAAATGCTTATTATACCTTAAATTAAACTTAGGATTAACTTTGGCTCTTCCTATGATAACTCTTTCAGCTACAAACGAATGAATGTGGTAATTGAAGTCAATTCAAGCAAGTCAGATGTAAATGGTACCAGTGGGGCAGTGAGATAGAGAGAGATTTTGGGGGATAAAACCTCCCCCCGGAGCTCAAGAAATTTTTTAAGTTAAATCCATTTCACTTAATTGGATTAATATTTATAATAGAATAGGGTAAGGATTAACAAAATATCCCTCAGAAAACCGTAAAACTCACCATTTTGAACCATTTATCTTAAAAATTTTCTGGGGGAGGGCCCCTGCACCTCTAACTTACCCTGGCGGGTGAAAATTTGCAAAGGATTTTTTATCTTCGTTGAGAAAATTTTACACTCCAACTACTCACTGCAAAGACTCATATCGTAATCGGAATGAAAATCTAACGGAATGATGCCGAACAGAGCTTAGCACAATATTTCCATTCTTCCGGTATTACCGCGTCAGTGTTTGGTTTAAGACAACAGTTTCGCTGGCACTACTGCCAACGTTTTCATGTCGAAGATGCCGGTCCACGATTCTTGTCCTCCTAATATAAGGGCTTAGTCCCACCAATTGTGGCTGCTGCTCTCTCACTGGCCCGTTTCATCAGTCTCCTCCAATTGGCATCCGAGTGGTAGCCATCTAAACTAAGCAGAGCCCCCCTGATATTCTATATTTAAATTCATATGAATAGCATATTATATGATGGTGAAAACTATTTGCCTCAGACGTACCATGCTTCATCTAACCAATTCAGACCAAAGTACTTGACGTCTTTAACTTTGAGTGAGTGATAAAATTTTCGATGAAACCGATATATTCACGCTGGCTGCCCCTGGCTGCATTCCTGAATAGGGCATATCGATGGCTAGGTTCTAACAACACGTATCTCAAAAATAGCAACTTTTCAGGAGAGCAAAAAAAAAACGATTAATTTTTTCTAGTCGTACGCTATAATTAAAAACAAAAATTCGTTAAACTGAAAAAGAAGCATACACTTGCCAACAAAGAGTTGTTTTTTGCTTGAATTTTATTTTTTAACGTTATTACACTTTGTTTAAGATACCTGTGTCAAACTGGACAAATTTTGAGATACGTGTTGTTAGAACTTGGCCATCGATGTGCAGTGTAGGTACCTTTGAGAGCGAGTGGGCTGAGCGTCATGAGGAGCTCAGCGACGAGGGAGTCTGCCGCGCCCGTCTGCTTGATGCCGCTCCCTTCCCGCGAGTACTGCACTATCAGCTTCACCAGCACCCGGCACCCATTCGCGTGGATCAGCTGGCTCACCGAAGAATTTCGGCGCACGCCTGAAAGAAAAAGTAAGAGAAAAAAAACATCAGCCACAGTCGGTCCACGCAAAATCTTATACATGGTTCCCATCCAAACTGAAATATAAAATTCACGGTTTTTTCCAGGTTTTCGCGGTCTAGATATCGTCAAATTCACGGTTTTTAGATAAATTATTTTAGGCAGAAATATTGATCACGTAACGCTCATCGGCCGCACGTTAACTTCAAATGTAACAAACACAACAGATGCCTTGAATGCAAAGGCAGCCATGAAAGTGCTATCTCTCCTGACGTCGCAAGCAAAATTCAGCTCCGGCTTAAGTTTGTGAGCGGGAAAATGGAGGGAGCAGTGTGCCGGAGAAATTAATAAGTGTCTGAATTTTCGCCAGGGTTAATGGACACTTTGGTTACCAGTCTTCCGGCTTTGGTACAGGCTTGAGGTCAATGTGTCATCACGGCACACGGACCAATAATTGCGCTTAGAATATACGTGTGGTGATAAATGCGTGGGCAGTGTCTGCGCATGACTGACCTTCAAATATGATGGACGTTTCAATTTTTCTCTTGCTCTTTCAATCGTAGTTCTAAAATCAAGTTTGAGAGATTTTTAAGGTTTTATGACGAAATTCACGGCTATTTCCAGGTTTTTTCACGGTAGACTAAATTCACGGCTTATTCACGGTTTTAAGGTTTTCACGGTTGAGTGGGAACCCTGTTATAGCACTGATCAGCCGCCGATACCAGTACAAACGAATAGAGCACGAATAAAGCGATCATTATTCCCGTCCCTTCCGAGCAATAGCTCCAATCATTCGTAGATCTCTCCATTTCCCGGGTTTTCGCCGCGTTTTTTTGTCAGAGGTGACGACAGTTTCGCCAGAATTCCACCAGGCGTCTTCAGGTGAGACATGTAGATCCATGAAGATCCGCCAGCAGGAACACAAGAGGGCCACACAGAAGAAGAAATTCGACCTCAATCGCTGATACGGTCTTCCAGCCAATCAGAAAAGTACGGCCGCTAAAAGCGATTGAACCTCAAGCTAACCAATAAATAATTCCTTACCAGTTTTTTTATGGATATAAAATAAGATATTTTATAGGATATATTTCATTACAATATTCTTCGTTCTTCGCAGCTCAATTCCCGTTAGGGGTGGCTGTTCCTACCTAGCTGCCTCCGAATCTCACCCTTCACTAACATCCCTTTTAATCTCAAGGCATCTAACCCTTTTAAGTCATACCCTTCTCCCTCGAATCATTCTCTACACAATCTTCTCTTTGGTCTTCCCCTCCTTCTCTTCCTTTCTACATTCTAAATTTCCAAATCTGTTCCTATCATACTCCTTATCCCTTCTTAAAATATATACGACCGAACTATTGCATTCTTCCCATTTGCACCTTCCTTCAAATCTAAACTACTCCTCCCGTCTCCCTTAGAGTCTTATTCCCAAGTCTAATCCTCATTACGATATAAATTATTTGAATAAATTGACAATGATCACCAGTTGATTGATTTAAAATATTCATTATTGAATTAGCTTTCATGCCTTATTTTTAAGGTGTAACATCGAGCAAATACCCCAGGAAGATGAACATTAGGGAAAAAAGGAATTATGTTGGAAAAGAGAGAAATAAAGTGCCAATCCTAGGATTGCAGTACTACGTACGAATTAAAACTTAGCGCATGAGGAATTCTTACCAGGTTTCGGAGAAACACATTCGTGCAATATGGAAGCCAGACTGAGGGCCAATGAGACATCATGAACTTCCTGGAAAAAAAGAAGAAAAGTATTCTTAATCAATTGCAACATATATTGTAAAAACAGTTTAAATATAAATTTCAATTATAAAAGGGTCGAGGAAATTATTGTTTCACAGACATCGATAACACTTTCTAAAAAGTTTTCCAATTAAATTTTCAAGTAAATTCGAGTCTCTCATCTCTCGATTTTTTAATGTAGGTAAACCTAGACAGCTCAATAGGAAAATTCTTCAGATTGCATGTGCAGACATGTGTTGACATATGCAGTATTCTTGATCAACAGCAGCAAATATAATGATGATATAATCAAAAATAATAAATGATCTGATGATAAATTTCAATTATTGGAAAGCTAAGGAATTTATGTTTGGCAAACATCTGGATAATTCCTAAGGGAAACATAACACTGATAAAAAGTATCGTTTTCCTAGTAAAATTTGTGTCGAGAATCCGTAACATTTTTTTATCCGAGCTGACATCCAGTCATCTCCCGCATTCTTTTTGTAAAGTTGGCAACCTTATACAACGCATTCGAGCAATCTTCCAGATTTGCACATGAAAGTAGCGAGGATCAAAAGAAACGGGTAGAGGGGCGATGGAAATGCGAAATTTTGCCAAACATATGTATATAAAAATAAGGACGCCAGGAGCGGCAGGAGGTTTGCGAAAATAAGGGATGAAAGAGGGAGGGGGTAGATGTATGGAGTGGGATGATAGAAAGAGCAAATGGCACACACGAAAAGAAGGGTTTTGGGAAGAAAGGGAAGATTGACTGTGTATGAGGTGGAGCAGAGGCACTCTTTTTATAAACACCAACAAACAACGATTCACACTACATTTAAAAACGGCGAAAAAGTGGCTTGAGAGGCGATATTCTGATATTTCGCCGGGAAAATAGAGGCGTTGGAATTAGCCAAGGTGACCCCTTGAGACACGGGAGGACAAATGGTAGGAAAAATTGCTCCACAGGATATTTGGGTCGCTGAGATTTCATGGTTAAAAATCACGCGATGCAATAAATTGCGAGGCGACAAAAAAGTTCTTCGGATATTTAGGAGTACTGTCAGTATTTCGATGTGATGAATGCAAAAATGACACTCAAAACATCATACCACCCACAGTTTTTGCTCAATTCGTAGACATTTGCAATTGGGGGATATGAAAATGTAGACAAATGTATTTTTTTTGCTGATTTGCTGCTATGTACATGGGGCATTTATTGTGTAAATAATGGTTTTTGAAGCCTTTCTCAAATTTTTTGTACTTATGTTAGTATTTTATGCTTTGTATTTTGTTTTTTTATATACATTTCTGTGTGTGTTGAAACCTATCAACTAAGCTGGTACTTTGCATTTTATATTTTTGTCTCTATGTATTTTCTGATTTTATGTTACCACCCGACTTTATGGCCGACATTTAACAATTTTTGTAACATTAATAATAATAATAATTAATGACAATGAAATGCATTGATATTATTAAATATCCTGATAACTGAAGAGTAGACCACTGTGCAACATTCCATCAGAATATCACGGAAAAATAATATCTGAAAATTCGGGTCGCTAGGAATATAGACTTATTGTAGGTGATAAGATGTTTTGCGCATCATTTTAAAATTCAGGAGGCAAAATACACGAAGAAAAAGTTCTTCAACTGTTGCATAGAGTTACCGATATTTTCGTTTCCGATGGTGGACATCGATCGATGGTGCCGATCGACTGCCAATTTTTTTATATTTTGCCGGGAAAACAGAGGCGTTGGAATAAGCCAAGGTGACCACTTGAGATAGAGGAGATAAATTGGTGTGAAAAATTGCTCCATAGGAGATTCTAGTTATCGAGATTCCATGGTTAAAAATTAGTTATTGCAACAAATTGCGAGGTGACAAAAAATTTAAGTTTAATCAATTTTATTTAATTGGATTGATATTACTAATAGAATAGTGTAAGGATTAATAAAATATCCCTCAGAAAGCCGTAACACTCACCATTTCGAACCATATATCTTAAAATTCCGCAATTTATTAATGTCGCACCTAACGCTTATCCTGGTGGGTATTCCATACCCCCACACACCCCGGTATTAGTTGCACCTAAACCCCTCCAGCCTTAATTCCTAGCTGCGCCCCTGTGGGACAGAACCCTGTTCGTATTAGCCGAAATAATAATAAAAAAGCAAACGAGGCAGTCGTGGGACTGGCCGACAGAAGTGAAAACTGAAATCATTATTATCCATTTATTTTTTATATAGATTTAAATTAATGAACTTATACAATATACACTATAGATTTTTATTTTCAATTTTAATATTTTTAAAACAGAAATACTTTAACAGTATAAATATTAACAAAGTTTATATATTAATCTCTATTAACAGTCTACAAAATAATACGCACTGTATAGAAAAAGTACATATGTACAGTATAGAACTAGAAGCAGACAGATGCCAGTATTCAGTATTTAAAGTATAGCGCTGACGCAACCTATACCATTGTATACACTATACACACTTTACATATGTATATCTCGCTGTAGCGATCGCGGTGTCGGGTCGGTGACGCTCACGCGAATTCTATGCTTTTACCCCATCCCACAAAAGTACTTAACGCCGCTAAAGAAGTTTTCACTTCAAAAAACCTGTTTGAAACGAAAGAACGAATCATAAGCGTGCGGAGTGCATAAGGACCCCGTAACGGGACAAGAAAATGGGAATTACCGCGAGATTCGGAAAATGATACATGGGTCGAGCTATCACTTTGCTCGTCTTTGAAAACCTATCACTCCGAGGAACGGAAAAATTGATTCAGGCTTAAGAAACGACTGGCTGAAAAATGTTAGTGAATTGGTGCTGAGGCTTTCGCGGTTATTTCGTGACAGTTTTTTCTTCGAGTGTTGGTCGCGTTGATTCAAGGGAGGCAAACATGACGACGCCAACTGGGAGACAGGCGAAACTGTTTTCCCTAAAAATTAATCAAAGCGGCCTAAACCCGAAGAAAATGCGGTCGATGGTAGTAAATGTTTGGTTACCGATATTCGTGTGTTTTCTGAGTGCATATTTCCGTGTGTAGTACGTTTCAAAGTTATACTCTTCTTCATCAAGGTTCATTTGCCATATGGATACTATGACCCTAAATACGTATTATCGATATTGACAATATTATGTCATAAATGTAGGTGATACGATGTCTTGAGTATCATTTTGGAATTCAGGAGGCAAAAATATAATATTTGAAAAAAATTTCTTCGACTGTTGCATAGTACCTATTATCGATTATATCTATCGATGGCAATCGGCTGCCGATCACGTTTTTTCAATACTTTTCTCCTAACTGCTAGGCACCTACTCCGTGATGAAGCCAATGAATGTAAAATATTTCCGCTTTTTAAGCTCAGAGTAAACACAACAGATGAATTGTTTTTGGAGCGACTTTTCCTCCTTGGAGCGATTCCACATGTAATTTTCATTTATATATTATACACCTTTAACTACTGGCCCAGAAAGCAAACAAATGTAATAATATATGATCTTGTTTTTTCTCGGCGAATATTTCTTATAAATATTTCTCGGGTTTCTAGCCGAGTGAGACTTTTTTGGTCTAACGTTTCGACGGAACACTCTTCCATCTCTCTGAGGACGATGGAAGAGTGTTCCGTCGAAACGTGAGACCAAAAAAGTCTCACTCGGCTAGAAACCCGAGAAATATTTATAAGAAATGTAATAATGATTGGGGGAGGAGTTTATACATATGATTGCCACGACCTGAATATATTTTGTAATATTGGAACGTGGATTGGAATCGTAAATAACGACAACATCAAATCAATCCTATACAAACTAAAAATATATAAAATCTAGTACATTCGCACTCACCGAAAAAAGGGACACCTAGTAACTGGTATTCACAATACAAGAACGTTTCCACCAAAATTCGAGATTTAATAATAGAAATAATAGTCTTTTTAGCTATACATAAATAGCAAATGTAACAGCAGCGGTTTTGGCTAACCCTCCTTAAAGATACACGCGGAAAAAAGACATTAACATAGACTGTGACTGGTGTACCCTCAGAATATGTATAGAAAAGACTGAGAAAGTAAATGTTAAAGAAAAAACATCATGTAATCGACTGATAAATACACAGGGTGTTTTATGAGGAATCTACAATACACTTCAGGAGGTGGAAGACACTTTGACAAAGAAGAAGACATTTTTAGCACTTTTATCTATAAACATGGGGTCGAAACTCCTAAGCTACTGAGCTATGGCAACGCAAACATTTTTTTTATACACTTTGAAGCTACCATGAAAACCGTTTTCCTTTCGTATGCAGCCTTTTCGACATTTTATTCAACACTCTGAATTTATAAGGACATAATATAATTAAGTTTGAACGAAAATGTGAGTCTATAATAGCCTGAAACAATTATTCTTTGAGCTTAATTAAACGAGAACTTTGAGCTAGTATCAACAAGGCGATTGCACAATTTTTAATCAATTTTAACCGTTTCCATGGACACTGCAAAGTGCATCCAAAAAGATCTTTGCGTTGCCATAGCTCGGTTACTAAGGAGTTGCGATCCCATGTTTATAGATAAAATAATGCTTAAAAATGCCTTCCCTACCAACTTCTGAATTATCGCAGATTCCTCCTGAAACGCCGTGAACATAAAGATGCGATAGTTGATAGGAATTTTGCCAAATATCACTGTACAATACAGAGTAGTTCAGAGAGCTTCTAATTTCAAATCAAGGAACGCTTTGTTGCCCAGGATTCTCGGAAAACGGTTGCAAGAACACGCTCACGGCTCAGCGCTAAATCTTCAAAGAAGGGAGACCACGGCACTGGTGGGGAAAGTTTTGGTTAGACCCTCATCCAAATTTTCATTTGTCACATAAGAAATAGTTTCAGGATAGATGTGGTGGAAATAGGATATATCCATGATCCTCTATATTATTTCTACTGTATAGGTACCTTTTTCTCAACTTATACGCAACCAAACTCAACAAATGAGGTACCAAAATGGACAGAATTTATCAGAGAACATGCGACGGCATATCTTACTTCCTAAATATTGCTATTGTTTCCTAAAATTAGTTTTTTAAAATTAATAATGATCGATTTAAAAAAATCGATTCCGACAAAATTGTCCTCATCCCAAGGATACAGTTAACGCCGTCGGATCCCACCATGCCTTTTAATTTGACTCGCAGACAATTTCCCATCAAAGTTTCCTATGCGATGGCTATTAACAAGGCTCAGGGTCAGACTTTGCAAAGAGCTGGCTTATTCCTGCCTGACCCTGTATTATCTCATGGCCAACTTTATGTAGCATTCTCTAGGGTAAGATATTTTCAAAATATTTTTGTAAATATTAAGGAAAACGCTAAACAAGTATTAACAGAGGACAGTGTAATTACTTCCAATGTTGTGTTTAAAGAGGTCCTCTGACCTCAATTTGTACATGAACATTCCAATTAAATTTGTACATAAGACCCTGTCTTTTTTTCTACATTTTAAAATTAGAAACGCGCCTATCCCTCTGTGGACCTGCATTGAAAAGAGCGGGGGAAGCCCGCTGGGAGCGGGCGCATCACGCTCGTAAAAGTCTAAACTACAAATGGTGCAAAAATACAAAAACTTCCACTACCGATCTACTTTTAAAATGAAACTCAACTACCGATCATGGTTTCGACATTCTATGTCAACAATTTCTCCTTGACAATGACAATTTTTCCTTGCCAATTTTTTGTTCATATTTTATCATGGTCAGAAAAAAAAACATTGAATATAAGAAGAAAAACCCCGGCATATATTTTAAGGTCTATTATTACACATAATAATATAATACATGTTTTAAAATATAATATACTACACTACTTGCCGGCCTCGTAGGCACCAGGGTAATGTGCCCGTCTGCCAAACTAAACGTCGCGGGTACGAACACGACCACCGAGGTACGAATCGCACCTGGGTGGATTTATCACCATCTAGGGCATGGTGATTGTCAAATAAGTAAATTGTAAGAAAGGACCATCTAGTTGTAAATTAATTATTATTACTATTACATTTTTATTCCCACAAGTATTTGTCGTTAGATTAAAATTCTGAGAACGCATCACTCGTCTATTACGAAGGAATAGTTCGTAACTTGAGAAAGTCACCTAACAGCGACCTTGCTTACATTTGCTGCGTCGATTCTTTTGTTTTTGGAATCAGAAGGATGTTTTAAAGAATATTACGATATTCTAAGAATTAGGAAAAAAATTTGGGCGACACAGTATTTCTCGCTCATTAAAATAGCACTTTTAATAACTTTCATCTTGATAATGTTCCGCTGTAACGAAACCATGGCCGGTCTCAATAAATTACCATGTGGAAATAGTAAAGTTGTTGATCCCAAACTAATGCGTTCAATACCTGTGGAAAGCCTACTCTGTGCCCGTAGCACGTAATGACTAACTGCAAAACATCTCTTGCATTTTATTAATTTTACGGATTAAGTCTTTCTGCACCAGAGCACATATATATTCACTGAATATTCAAGGTGTGGTCGTACGAGTGCGAAATAGCACCTCTATTTTACTTTTACGGTGAGAGTAAGAGCTGTAAAAAATATAAATTAGCGCGCCGCTTAATCTTAACGCACCTTTGTACTGAGTGATCATCTTGGGTCACGATTATAGGATAAAATGACTCTTTTTCATGCTTATAGCTGACGGTTCTCATTTCTGATGCGGAAAATAGCTCAATTACTGGAAAAATTACGAGGTGTCCCCTTATTCAGGCCCAAATAGAACACAGAATAACTTAAAACGAACAACTTAGTTTTGACATCATTTATTGGTGGATAAGGCGTTGAAGATCGATATGACATGCAGATTTGTGGAAAAAAAACTGTTGTCTAAAATGGTGCCAAGAAATAAACAGCTGATTTTCCTACCCGGCAACATCCTAAAGATAGGCACAAGGGAATCTTCGAGAGAATGATAAGAGAGGCTAGAGAGAATGAGCGAAAAATAGCCCGTGGAAAGAAGGCATTCATTACGAAAATACAACTTTTGTGCTCAAAGAAAACAGAATTGGCAAGCGTAGGGGCAGGGGGTGAAAAAACCCGACTGAGGAATTGCACCATTTGACTCGGAGAAATGGACCATTGGGAAGTCAGAAAGAGAGAGGAGAATGGAGGAGATACGGTTACGAAGGATAATGCTCGGAGAGATTCTCTGAAAAGAGAAATTTCATAAATAAATAAACAAGGAAACTTTCCTCTTAACCCTTAAAGGTCCATAGAGGTTGCAGCCATTGCATTGCATTACAAAATACGTTTTTAGGCTGATGATAATAATAACGCGTATATTCCAAAAACATTTAAATGAAAGCGATATTTCTAATAGTTTCTGATACACAGTCTGGGACGTGAAATAATATCAATTAATTACCGCTCCCTTAAGGCCGGGACACAATGAACGCTAACGTGAGACGCTAGCCGTTAACGGGAATCGGTAAAAATATGGCGGAAGGGAAAGCTTATGGAAGGGAAATAACCACCGTTTACGGAGAGTACGTAAACACGAGAGACGGGCAACTTTCATCTCTTCCCGTGTCCCGTACTCGGAAAGCCAATCACAGCGATACAGCATTGTTGGCGCCCCTTGCTGAATATATCAGTTGTTGTTGTCGTGCAACGTGAGCTGAAGAGAAGTCAGTTAAGGTAAGCCATTAATTAATTTAATTTACGTGCATACTATACTCGTCGATTTCGAGCATTCTTCAAAACTCTTCCTACACACAAACGAAATGACTGACGACCACAAACAAAACCACTGCGCGGGTAGTCAATTTTCTTTCCGGCCACGGGAACGTCAATTGTGACCGCACGGTGGCGTTCCCCGTCTCACGTTAGCGTTGATTGCGTCCCAGCCTTTATGGTCCATATGGACATATATGTCCCATGACATTAAAACGCTAATTTTGTGAAAAATAAAGCAAAAATGCGGAGTTGCTCGTAATAACTCCACAAGATAGGTACACATAAAGGACAAACCAAAAGGCTTGTTATAATTAACCTTCTCATTGATGTGTTATAAACTATCACATTTCTACTTCGTAAACATCATGGGTATCGGAATGGTGTGGTGGCTAGAGTGTTTGCTTCCCACCCGGCGGGCTCGGGTTCAAATCCCGGCAGTGGCAGAGAATTTTCGAAGATTGCCCGATCCCTGCTTGCATGTTGTGTGGAGGACATTTCAAGCGCAACACTCCGTCCGTCGGATGGGACGTTAAGCCGTGGTCCCCTTGGCGCCTCTCGTTAAGAGCAGGCTAATGCCGACGCCGGCTTTCTCTCCACCCTTCCTTCTATACCCCTCCCTCATGGCGCAAATGACCTCAGCTGTCGGTCGCCTCCTCCAAATACCATACCTACGTAAACAGAATTTCAAGCGAAAGTTCTTGACAATGTGGAAACTACAATATCTAAAGTATATCACAGAAAGAATTTAAAACAAGAAGCCAATAACCTATTCTTCAATTAAACCAATTCTTACAAAAATACACCTCATTTAATTTTGAGATAATTTCAAAAATTTGGGACATGTATGTCCCTTCGACCTTAAAGAGCTGAGAATGCATCGAAGGCAAAGTAAATTTCCCACCATGTCCATTTTCAAGATATCCTAAGACGCAAGAACTCAGCCATATTCATGATTCCTCTCCGGAAAAACAGACACAAGACTATGAAGACATTACAAAGAGAGGAAAGAACTACCGTCTCTAAAATACTATCCAGCTGAGTTTGACAGATTCATTACCGTTATGGCAGCAACAGCTGCGAATACCTTATTTTGTAGCACATTGCTTTACGATGCGTTTCAAACTTGAAGCCTTAAATTTTCCAACACAAGGAAAGGTACACTTTCAGAGTAAACGAAAGAGCTGGAAAATGCGCGAAGGATATTTGTAGCCGAGCACTGAAAACATCTCCCCTTCATATACTTCAGAACGAACCACACCGAAATAAAAGGTGCATGATCAACTCAGTTATATTTTATGGAGTCTGAAATATTAGAGAATAAATTTATACAAAGGCTAAAATTCATTGCCTGTTGCTTGTTACCAATCATCAGAAATTTTAAGATTGGTTTGACGCAGCTCTCCATTCCATTCTCATGTCTGCTAGCCTTTGCGCAGTGATTTATTTCTTCTCCTTTAAAACCTTTGATAATGATGCTTCATCATCACTAGTCAACAATCCTAAAGCCTGAATCACACGATCATTTTCTTTCGTCTTGTGATCATTTTTCTGAATCACACGGTCCCTCCCGCCGTTGCCTTTTGCATCACTTTCGATATCACAGCTCGTTGTCATAGGACCCGCATAACGGAAATATATAGCGTGTTTGTTTATCTACGTCGTTCCCACGATTGCCAAACGTTGCGCTGCAATTGCTCCATACGAACATGCGTTCCGATTGGCTAATATGAGGTTTTAGTGATTGTTTTAGCGACGGAAAAAGCGACCGGACGAGTGATGAAAAATAGTGATGTGAATCCTCATCGCGATCGTGATCGCGAGAAACAATTGACGGCGACGATCATTTGCGAGTGATCACTCTAGTGATCGCGATAGTGATCACTAGAAAATGACGGATAAAATGATCGTGTGATTCAGGCTTAAGATTGGATTGACGCAACTCTCTATTACGGTCCGCTATCAGCTAGCCCATTTATGTTACCGTATTCCTTCTCTTTCACATCCTTTAAAACCTGTCCTATGTAGCTCATTCCAGGCCGTCCCTTGCCCTTCTTCCCTTCCACCTGTCCTATTACGATTGTTTTTATCAGGGCACCATGCCGCATAATATGGCCGACAAAGCTATCCCGTCTTCTCCTTAAGGTTTTTAGAAGACTTCTCTTTTGTCGCACCCATCTTTGAATTTCATCATTTATTACTCGGTCGATCATTAATGTTACAAATGGCCATCAGTTTTCGCATCACCCTTTTCCATCAGAAACAACTATATTGATAGTAATTTATTCTCGTAAAACTGGTGATAACTCAAGACATGACAAGGTTTTGGTACAGGAGGGTGGTATAGATAGAAATGAGTGGCTAAAAAACGAGAAAGTTAGCATAAAAACTGCTAAAAAATATTAAAAGAAAACTAAAATGAGACGGAGAGGATCCAGATGAAACAGCCAGAAGACTTTAAGGCTAAAAGACTTAAAATGTAAAAGATGGGTCTAACTGTAAGCCCAGGGAATGAATCAAATGGGTAGGTAACGAGAGATGAGAAACAAGTCGCGCATTGAATAAAATAAAGACAACTACAAATAACTCGTCGAGGATGAGCTTTCTTAAAAAAGAATCTGTGAACATTATTTTAACTTCTTTCATTTTATAGAGAAAATTAATGGAAAAAACTAAAAATTCAACAAAAAATAATATTCTCGACACTTCGTGGCCTAAAAAAGTATGGCTTAAATATTAAAAGATTTTATTAAAAAGAACCTCGTCCATTGGACTCAAGGTAAAAAACTTCAGTACATAGAATACAAGAGAACTTGCCCACAATTATGTTCCGACAACATATCCAGCCCACATAATTTTAATACAAAATATATATAAATGAAAGAACATTTAAAAATTAATAAAAATTTAAAATATTCAGTTACAGAACTTAAATACCGAACTTATAAATAAAAAAGAACGCACAAAAAATCGTTAAAATAGAAATTATTCAGGTATAAACTATCTATACTTGAGGTGGCGGTTGGCCAGGGTGTCAAAATCCTACACACCTCGAAACCTACCGCCATTTCACCGTCCCTACCCAAGTACGAACATAGTGTACACTCTACAGCTATTTGCCGTAAAACAAGTCTTTATTAGTAAAATAGTATTTCATTGCCAGCATAGCATAATGCTTTGCTAGAATTATCAGGTACCAGCACATTTAACTTTAAAATTATTATTCGGTGACAATCTGGGGTTGCGCAGTAATATTTTCCAAATCGAGTTGAATATCGTGGTTCTTCGTTCATACATTTAAAGGCCTTAAGTGAAACGCGTGAAACTCTTTGTTTAATTTCTCCTGAATACTTGAAATTCTAATGATGGTATTGGGGTATAAGATTATTCTTATTAGGTATTGGGTTTTTGTTATTAATGTATTATGAGTTAAGTTGAAATGAAACATATTCTCCTAGTTTTTGCGTTGATAAAATGGGCTTTCAACATTTTATTTCGCATCACCCTTTCTCATCGAAAACAACTATATTAAGACTACTACGGAGGCTTCCGCGGTGAGTTGATTGGTGATTTTTTTTCGGGTTCATTCCGCGTTGACTCATATTTTGCGGACAAAAATGAGTCAAATTTATCCGCAAAATATGAGTCAACGCGGAATGAACCCGAAAAACAATCGCCTATATTAAGACTATTTTAGACCCCGCATTTTGGTCACATTTTTGAATGCCGTAGGTAAATTTAAGAGAGCGTTTCGTCAATTTTTACACCTGGATCTAAAACAAAATTTTAGTAATCCTACGTTGAAATTCTGAACTAATACCTTAGGAACACTGTCGCCTAATTATTTTGTCTATTGCTACCAATGACAATGCATTGGTTTCGGTGGGATATATGAATATTTCGATATCGCTAACCCAGGTACAGATACCATTCACATCCTTATTCACCTTGCTGATTGTCTCCTTCAGTAAATAATAAAATATGGTTGCTTATTGCTGCCAATGATGATACCCCGATAAATATTTCGTAATCGCTAGCCCAGGTACAGATACTATTAATATCCTCCTTCAAATACAGATTGAATCCTTAAGTCATGAAAAAAATATGGTTGAGGACTGGATGAGATCAATTCTCTAATGAGGAATGCTCGCATGTTATATGAATAGCACGGAAACGGTTTGCACTCATTGAATTGCAAAATAGTCATTCTTTGGCTTTCTTGATCTTTTATCCCGCACTTATTTTTCATTAAAAGCAGAATTGTTCTTATCATTTCCGGCAAATTCCAATAAAATAAGGATGAAATCGCTTAAACAAAATAGAGCGACACTTCGTTCTCAAAATACTTCCCGCTTTGTACAATACACCAAACCCCACGCAACTTTTTCCGTTAAACCATTGTTGGCCGACGGCTAGTGCTATATCACGGAAAGTGCATTCTAAGACATTTTTTCCGCCGAATTTTTCTTTACACGGGCTTTGAGGCAGGTAGAAATTATCTTTACCATCTAGCTGGCTCCTGGGAGTCTACACACTTGCATTACGCACCTGAAATGAGGAACGCATATATACAAGGATAAGCGAAAATGCCACTGTAGCGCACGCATGGGAACTAGAAGTGAGCTTTATACATTTATTTCCTACTTACCCGTACACAGCACACAACTGCATTTACATCGGGGGTTCCAACATAAACAATACACAACACACATCCATGCCATGGATAGGGGCCGCTTACTCAGGCGGGACTCGAACCCACGACCTTCAGTTTAGAGGGCGAGGCCTTTATCCTGCCGCCACCGAGGCCGGTAAAAAATATTCGCCCCCGGATGGCCTCGAACCATCAACTTTTCGGTTAACAGCCGAACGCGCTAGCCGATTGCACCACGGAGGCCGCCAATAACTTACGAAATTATATTGCCTTTAAAACTCTTATAAATGTACAGATTATACGATGGTGTCTTCACCAAAGTCGATGCAGCATTTGAAATAGCAAAGAGGAAGAACCATTCATAAGCGCTCAATCGTTGAAAATAAAAAAAAACATCATTTTCTTACAGCTGCGATATTAAATAGCAGGAAAGGAATGGGAAAACAAATGAGACCGAGGAAAAATTAGGCATACGATCAGCCAATTTAAGTTTTCTTACCTCTTGATAATACCGTATCGAGACTGGTACATGGAAAAATAAATTACCCAATGGAAGCCCTTGATGTGAGACAGCAGTACACGATACCCCATACCTTATGCCGAGAAACGTGTCGCAACTCGAAAGATTGGAGAAAATGGACACTTATACCCTGTTGGAAACCCGTGAAAACTTTATTCAGCACCAATAAGTATTGATTGTGTTCTGAATTTATACTTGGTATTTCTTTTTAATAATTAAAGTACGCATTAGACTGTTCATGCAAAACTTCAACAGCCATCTAACTTTAACGTTTATTGCCAGGTGAAAAATTCTCCAGGGCTGAAAAATCAACTAGCGGTCTTTGGCTTTGTCATATAACTGTGTTTCACTACATTTTATCGTCATCTACCTCATTATTAAAATAAAAAATAGACACTACAAAATGCGATAAACTGTTATGGAAAGTGCGATAAAATAAAAATGAATGTGCGATTTTCACGT
This sequence comes from Ischnura elegans, assembly GCF_921293095.1. Taxonomy (NCBI): domain Eukaryota; kingdom Metazoa; phylum Arthropoda; class Insecta; order Odonata; family Coenagrionidae; genus Ischnura; species Ischnura elegans. The sequence goes on from NC_060257.1 coordinate 16,100,616, forward strand.
ATCTCTAATTATATTTCGGTCTAGTAATAGCAAAAAGATTCCTCTGGACTGGGGATAAATTCTCAATCCAGGGGGAATGCGCTTCTCATAGATCGGCATTATTCCGATATGATTTTTACTCCGAAAGGATGACTCCAATTGGTTGTCACGCGATCGGACTTTGTTGCGTTTGGAAATTTACATTTCGACCACGGTAGCACCCTCGTAATGCGTCGTCTGAGAAAAATTTTCAAACACAACAAATACCGATCGCGTAGTAACTAATCGGAATCCACCGTTCGGAGTGAAAAACGATCGGAATTAATTCCATCAATATCAAGAACCCAAGCCTCCCAGGGAAAATTTTTAACATTAAACATTTCACATTAATTTCCATAGGAAAATAATTCCTTGCATCTCGAATGGAATCGCGAAAATTTGGATTTCTAGGCCACAGCGAAGACCACCACAATATCGAGGTCTAATTCCCATGGTAATTCCATTAATCCCAGTCCACAAGATTTTTTTCCATGGCAAAAAGATGTGAATTTCACTCAGTTTGCGCGGCAGGACAAAATGTATCACATCCTTCTAGCTCTTTTAAGTCAATATGCCAAAACGTGTTTACCGTGTCAGATGAATGGAATGGGTAGTTCAAGAGAAAGGAGGTAACAAACATACTCATTGATGGCTATGACATTATTTTTACGCATGATATGAAAGAAAATACAAGCGAAGAAAAAGAGATAAATAAGAGACAGGGAGCGTAGGTGCGCTTCGGGATTTCCCCGTCATTTGTTTAGAGCGGCGCTTTGAAGGGATATTAAAGGGGGGACCTCGGCTCGTGGAAGGAGAGAAATAGGGGAGGGGTTGAAAAATAAATATCCCATTTGACACGATTCCAGGGACATCGTCCGGCCGCATTTGACTCCTCGGAAGTGACACGAGGAGGGTGTATTTCGCGATCTGTCCGTCTGTCCGCGCGGATGAGAAGAAAGTTTTGAATTATTTATTTCGGCGAGCGGAAAAAAAGGGAAGAAATATGTTTTGGGGTTGGACCGAATTAGAATTTGGCAGTAGGGCGGTGTAGAGGAGGGGTGGCTTTATGGGGAAAGGGAAGATTCATCGGAATCATTGGTCCCACAATGCATCTATCTATCCCACGCCTTCCTAGTGAACTCGCTTGAGTCGTCATCTGCATTCAAATTACAACACACATTCATTTGTTTACTAATAAAAAACTGCATTATATAAATTATTAAACGAACATAACCTCCCCGTCTCCTATTCATTTCTTTTTTTTCGCTTGCATTTTCTACCTTGCGTAAAAATATTCTAAATGGAAAGGTTGTTTTTATTTGCTAAGTTAACAATACTAGAGTTTTTTGTGCCTGTATCAATTCTGGCTTGATACATAGCTCCATTTGGCGTTTTAAACTTAGATTTCATGCATTTGTTATGTTTTTTATGTTGTGAAATGGAAAAAACATTATACATAGAAATTTTGTAGTTTAAAAACAATTTCAAGAAATGAAAAGTTAATTATTTTTGTAATAAAATTGCCAGAAAACTGTATCACATTTTTAATCCTGAACAATGAATATTTTTCTATCCATCTATCCAAAATAAGCTGTCAATGAATACGTTCATTGCAAAAAATGTGAATTTCATCTCAGTTTACGCGGTAGGAAGAGGTACAACACATTCTTCTAGACCTTTTAATTCAATGTGCTAAAACGAGTTTACAAGGATGCACTTCGGTACTATGGTTTGCTGCATTAAACTCAACAAAAAAAAGTCATTAAGTAAGAAGGTAAACATAAGAATTATAACTTAAAAAGGTTACTCAAGAACTCATTGAATAAATGGTCCAATTTACTTAATTTTTTAAACAACTTTTAAATTTTACAATAGACACCGTTATTTTCAGCGTACGAGGAATTTTTTTATACAGATGGAGATGCATGTTACATGGCCTCATTGCTGATTTCCTTGTTCGTACATATTGTACATGAGTATCGTAATGTCTTCTGGTTGAGTAATAGTGGACAGGAGGAGAAATAGTCTCATCTTCATCTCTTTTTATTCGCTTATATTTTGTTTCACATCATGAGTGAAAATACCGTAACAGCTGTCAAACAGTAGGTTAGCTACTTCCTCTCTCCAGACCGAACGATTCCATTCAGATGACAGGATGAACTCGTTTTAGCGTATTGACTTTAAAGAGCTAAAAGGATGTGATGTGTCCTGTCCCACCACGCAAACTGAATTGAAAATAACATTTTTTGCCAAAAAAATTCCTACGCACCGGGACAGGGTTCCCACTCAAAATAAAGTATAAAATTCACGGTTTTTTCAAGGTTTTCACGGTCTAAATGTCGTCAAATTCACGGTTTGTAGATAAACCATCTTACGCAGAAATATTGATAGCGAAATCGTCGGCCGCACGTTTACTACAAATTTAACAAACCCGACAGACGCTATGAATGCAAACGCAGCAATGAAAGTGCTATCTCTCATGACGTCACCTTTCGTAAGAAAAATTCTGGTCCGGCTAAAGGTTGCGAGTTGGAAATTGGGGGGACCAGGGTGCCAGGGAAGTTAAGAAGTGCCTGAATTTTTGCATGGGTTAATGAACACTTTGGTTACCAGTCTCGTGGCTTTGGTACAGGCTTAAGGTCAATGTGTCATCATGGCACAGGGACCCCTAATTGCGCTGAGAATAAACTTGTGCAGACAAATGCGTGGACAGTGCCGTGACTGACGTTAAACTATGATCGACAAACCGATTTTCTTTTGATCTGTCAAGAGTAGATCTAAGATCAAGTTTGAGAGATTTTATAAAGGTTTTATGACGAAATTCACTGCTTTTTCCAGTTTATTTCACGGTAGACGAAATTCACGGCTTATTCACGGTTTTAAGGTTTTCACGGTTGAGTAGAAACCCTGTAGTAGTAATGAAATTTCCATAGGGGTTAGACCTTCATAATTTAGTGGTCTGCGCAGGGGTCTAGAAAGCTAAAGGTCTGTGATTCCATTCCCAATCCAAGGAAATATATTCTACGTGGTAATTAAGGCTAAGGTAAGTCAACGGCCCGTGGTTCGATTTTTCAGTCCTGGGGATTTAATCCCGCAGGGCAATTAATTAAAAAATACGCTATGGGAAAATTTTGCAATCAACTTCAAATCTTTTTCTTTAAATTCAACAAAACACTTCCCCTGTCGCTGCACATATAAGGTCCTTTTTTATGAATTTCCGTAAGAAAACAGCGAAGGGGAATGAGTCTACATCGAGGGCCAAAACACCCACGATAAATAGTAAATAAATACAAAGATGAAATGGAACGCTAAAAGCAGTGATCACTCGATGGCAGTTTGGCCACATACGGCATATTTTCGGTTTCTGTCGATAACACAGGGCGAATAAATGTGAAAATATCTGAATATCGTTAGAATTTCAAATAATGTGATTTTTCTATTCATAAAAAAATGTATTTGAAATTTGAAGTTTAATTCAACTATGGACCTAGAGGCCCTAATTCAATGGATAGAGGCCAATAATTACGAAAGATCTTCATTACTTTGGTTGAAACTGCAAAATATGTGTCGTAAAACTGGCTAAAAACGTTATTAATCTAAGAATACAGTAACCCAGTTGGTAAATCACTTGGCTGCTGATCGAAGAAAGAGTGAGAAGAGAGTGCACTGTGCAAGCCTATTTATATTTCTTCTCCGTCCTAGTAAGCCCCACCACAGTACTTGCAGCATTTTAGAAATACTCTCAGTCTTAAACGCTTCCCCATTACATAAGCACCTTACTGCCATTCTATTCACTTTCTCAATGGATTTTTTTGTCCCTTTTCATACGGGTCCCACATTAGTGACGCACATTCTGAAATATGTCCGATTAGAGTCTAATATTACTTTTCCTTTGTAGTTCGGCCGCTTTCCTTTAGGTTTCTCATCACCCAATGCAACATTTGATGCGGATTTTTTGTTACCTGTTCCACATTTGCCTCCCAACCAAGATCTTTCATTAAATACACCCCTAAGTGTTTACACCGGTCACTTTTTGGAATTACCATACCTGAAAATGAATAGTCTCTCCCAGGTGTACTTAGTTTCCTGCTAAAAGTAACATTTTTTTACATTAATGTCCATTCCATTTTTTTACACTCAATCTACAATTTTGTTGCCATAATTTTGAAGGACTATCCTTTTCTACTTCAATATAAATTATACAGTCATCGGCGAAAGCCTAATACGGGAGCTAATGCTATCCGTGAGATCATTTGCGCGTATTAACGCGTAATATTCAAACGTCTGTGACTTAATCCTGGTTGAGTCCTACACCCATCAATCCAAGCCTACCATCGCCTAAAATCATTCAGGGAGGATGAGTGAGTTTGAATAATTATCTTGAGTTATCGAGGACATGAAAGGTCATTGTTATCTTCGACATCAAAGTTAAAGTTTTTGGACTTTTGGAAGTTGGAATTTTCATATGGTAGCATTTTTTAGCGTACAAAACAACACAATATGCACACATATATGTTCCCAAAAATAAAACAGAAGCAGGTTATCATTAAAATGAGACGATGGACAATAAAAATCAGCGAAAATGTTTCCATGCAGAAACAGAGGACCAATCTCTGCTGCTACTAATTCAGCGGCACACTAACCGCCTTGTGGAGGTGGGCCTCCCCTTTACCTTGGTGCATATACTTTGAAAGACTCACATCACTTTTATACATGTTTTGTAGACGCTTTCATTCTGTTTCATTTTCTGTAGTTAATTTGCTACTTATTTTAGAAGCTTTTTGATTCTTCAGTGTTTTGTGTTGAGTTCGCTCCTTGGTGACGGGGAGAAAAACATTGGATTGTTGAGCCGGAAGCCATATTGAGGTGTAAGGAATAATGAAAAGCCATAGATTTTTATAATCGTTTTGATCACGGTCTTAGAATATGAGAAGGTCTGGACACTCTCCGTTCAGGCATGGTCATTTAATGAAGCCGTTTCCCGTTGAGGCCGGTAGGGGCGCCACCTATCCTGAAGGGCAAGTTTCCTACGTATCTGTATACGATACTTCAGTAATTATGAACTAATTTATGGCAAAAATGAATATAAACACATTGACTGTGGTTACTAGTTAACAAGATTATATGCACTTAACATCTTATAGCGAAAAATACCTAGAAATCGTTCTCATACGTGAGTATTAATCAAATGGAAGGCGTTGGATTTCAGCTTCGTCTGCTTCCATACCTTTGTAAAATCAGTTACAGCCATAACGAAAGATTGTCAGCAGTTAAAACCTTATGTAGTGAGGAAAGGTATTTTTAAGGAAATAATTATTTATAGCTATCTTGTGGTAAACGTTAATATAAGTTGTCATAGAAGCTACGTACGCACCATTGCCTCTGAGCCCATCGGCATGTTTCCACGGCCTTATAAGAATATACTAGATGTTATTCCTTGCTTTCAAACCCTATTAACAAATATAATATCAGAAACGCAAACGGCTTCTTACCAAGGCCGAAGTGAAATACTTCTTATGAAGTGACGTATGTTAATGTTTTTAATCTCCTGAGTCTCGATCAAGTGATAATAATAATGGCAGGGCACAGCAAACCTAAAAAAATGATTCTATCCTAGGGACGTTTTGCGGGTATAGAATAGGCGGCATATTTAATCTTTGAACAGGGTGAATAATTTCCGGAAGTACCATTATTACCGTTAAAGGCTATTTTATAACGATGCTTGCCTAATCACCAAAGGAATAATTTGAGATTTAAGGAAGTAAAATACCATATGAAAGATAGAGACGAAAGAGATTTTGCAAATAATTTCCGAATAAACTTCCACGAAAACAGTGCAATGGATATAATCCGAGGGATTTGCGGATGTCTGATCACTTTCAGGTGCTGGAAAATCTGAAATATTATCTCTCGCCCAAAAATTAGATGAGTATTACGACAGAAACCACAGGCTAATACTTCTAATACGCGGTAAATGTACTTTTCATGAGAGTTGCTCGCACCATCGATAACAGCTGCATTAAAAGAAATCATCGAAAGAGGTATTAAGAATGAAAACGATACACATTTTTCCAACTTATATAATGTACTCACACATCAAATCTACATTTCCAGAATGATTACACAATGCTATTGAAACTGAGATTATTCATACAATCAATGCAAGGTAATTTCATGAAAAATAAATTTTAAGTATTCGCAATTTAACATTTCTATTAATTCTTTCTATTACTAATTTCTATTTCTAATTACTAATCATTCTAAGAGATTCAATTTAGTAGGAGAGAATGATGAATAGTTGATGAAAGCCGTCGCACATCTTGCATTTTCTCAGTGTTACTTCATTCCTCCACTGTGAATGACATTGACCACTGGAACAGCAGAACCTGTAATTTAAAATATGTATAAATTTTGCAGCTTTAGCACACCAAAAAAAGGAATCATACAGCTATTTCATCGCTTCTCAGGGTCCTTGGGGACTCTAAAAAGCGAAATCCCCGAAGTCTTGTGGCCATAACCAGTGGTGCAACGCGGTACCACACACGTCCACGGCATTTTCCTTTTTTCAGTAAATCCGCGATATATATCCACGAAATATTAATGTAGAACAGTAAGGAAATAATGCAGAAGACTAACATTCGAAAATAAATGAAAACTAAATCTTAATTAATTACAAAAATGACTATTTCCACTCACCTGTAGTATGCGCTCAACAATACGGAAATTAACTTACCCGCTAATTCTTGCCCTCCAGAATACGTGGCGCCGCCCCGGCAAACGTGCGGCAGGTTGAGGAAACGACTTCAATAAAAGACCATGGGTTCCCAATTGAGTGGGATAGGAAGTGTCATGGGGCTGGTTTTGATACATTAAAACTATATCGATGGCTAAGTTATAACAACACGCACTTATCTCAAATTTGGCCAGTTTGACATAGGTATCTTAAACAAAGTGTATTAACATTAAAAAAATAAATACAATCAAAAACAGCCCTTTGTTTGCAAATGAATGCTTCTTTTTCAGTTTTATGAACTTTTGGTTTTCAATTTCAGTTTAAAATTTAAAAAAAAAATAATCTAAGACAAGGTCTCAAG